>NC_048572.1:29794828-30084828 GCF_013265735.2 Oncorhynchus mykiss | reverse complement strand
TGTACAAATGGTTAAAGTACATAAGGGAAAATACATAAGCATAAATATGGGTTGTATTTACAATGGTGTTTGTTCTTCACTGGTTGACCTTTTCTTGTGGCAACAGGTCACAAATCTTGCTAGTGTGATGGGACATTGTGGTATTTCACCCAGTCTCTCTCTCTCTCTGTCTCTCTGTCTCTCTCTCTCTCTCTCTTGTCTCTGTCTCTCTGTTTCTCTCTCTCTATCGCTCTGGTGGCTTCACACTACGATATACTGACGTACCCTGACACCGAGTTGAAGGGAGAGTGAAATGGAGAGTGTGTGTGTGTGTGAACGTAATATGTGAATGCGTGTGTAAGATGCATGTCTAGGCATGCATGGATGTATGTGTGAGAGAGCCAACACACCACATGCTACAGTCTTCACATCCATATGTATAGAGGGCGTTGCAGAATCATTTGGTGATCATTTGAAGGACTAGATGATGTAAGCTGAGGTCTCATTGATGCTGGTGCCAGTTCATATAGGAACATCAGGGGTATGTTCTATTAGGCAGAATTACTCACTAATGAGTAATGTCATCTATTATCATTTGTTCACACATTGGTTTTAAGTACTAATGTTCTTGATTGAATAGAAGAGACAAAAAACTGCAACCCCCTCCCATATGGCAATCCGGGGAGATCAAAGCAAATACTAAAAGTATTTGAAAGATTTCTATAAGTATTTGAACCCAGGTCTGATAGCCAACTGTGTCTTCTCCCATAGTAATGTATTTAGTATGAGACTGAAGGGCCTGGCCGACTGTATCCCCCTCATACACTTCCATCCTTCAAGACATCATTAGGCACTAACTACTTAGTTTATTACCATGGCGACTGACTACAGGAAGTATTTACCAAAGTGAAAGATGATTCAAAAAGTGTTGTGTTTAATAATTCATCAACTTCAAAGGCCTCCTTATTGAACTTCATGAATAAAGCAACACCACGGTCAAGAACTGTGTTTTACAGCAAACTACCAGAATACACAGGCTATAGAGGGAAACGTCAGTTAAAGTTAGAGAGAGGAAAAGAGGGATGGAGGGAGAGAGAGAGGCAGAGAGAGAGGGAGAGAGATAGAAGGAGAGAGATAGGGAGAGAAAGAGGGATGGAGGGAGAGAGAGAGGCAGAGAGAGGCAGAGAGGGAGGCAGAGAGAGAGGCAGAGAGAGAGGCAGAGAGAGAGGCAGAGAGAGAGGCAGAGAGAGAGGGAGAGAGAGAGAGGCAGAGAGAGAGGGAGAGAGATAGAAGGAGAGAGATAGGGAGAGAAATAGGGATGGAGGGAGAGAGAGAGGCAGAGAGAGAGGCAGAGAGAGAGATAGAAGGAGAGAGATAGGGAGAGATAGAGGGAGCGAGGGAGAGATTCAAAGGTAGACAGACATAAAGAATTGACACGCACACACAGTGGTCAGTCTCCCTGTTGTATGTCCTGGTGTCATTTTATGCTTCATTAGTATCTCGGATGTTCATTAAACATGGCTTCCCCTCAGCAGATATGGTTCCTACAAACTCATTACCAGTCTGGGAGCTAGCACTATGCTAACAAACGGCTCATCAACTCCCACGGGAGGTCGCGCTATGCTAACTCATGAAGACTTAGGGCTAGCATGGAGTTAGCCTGCTATTTGTGCAAAAAAACATTCTCGACACAATGTGTCACTATCTTTCTTTGTGAGTTAATGGGACCAGAGATTTTATTTCAGAGAACACTGGTAGATTGAGGAGGGATGCTTTTTAGAGTATAATTTTAAAGGGAGTGAGGAAAGCGAAAGTAGTTTTATTTTTATAGTCAATTATCGACTTAAATCATACCACGAGACATCCATGTCTTCATCACTGCAAAATATTAATTGTTGAGTTTGATTATATTTCAAAGATTACAAACAGTGTTTTCAAGGTATTTTACTATTTCTGAAAAACATATTTTTTAAGAAATGTGTCATTTTTAAACCTCTCTCTCACCCTCCAATTTAACGTCAATTATCTAAAAACATGTTACTTCTTATGGCTGCAGGGGCAGTATTGAGTAGCTTGGATGAAAGGTGCCCAGAGTAAACGGCCTGCTCCTCAGTCCCAGTTGCTATTATATGCATTTTATTATCAGTATTGGATAGAAAACACTCTGAAGTTTCTAAAACTGATTGAATGATGTCTGTGAGTATAACAGAACTCATATGGCAGGCAAAAACCTGAGAAGAAATCCAAACAGGAAATGGGAAATCTGAGGTTGGTCGATTTTCAACCCAGCCCCTATTGAATACACAGTGGGATATTGGTTATGTTGCACTTCCTAAGGCTTCCACTAGATGTCAACCGTCTTTAGAAACTTGAATGAGGCTTCTACTGTGATGTGGGGCCGGATGAGAGCTCTTTGAGTCAGTGGTCTGGCAGAGAGCCAGGTCCTGGTCACGCGCATTTCACATGACAGCGAGCTGCGTTCCATGGCATTTCTACAGACAATGGAATTCTCCGGTTGGAACGTTATTGAAGATTTATGATCAAAACATCCTAAAGATTGATTCTATACTTAGTTTGAAATGTTTCTACGACCTGTAATATAAGTTTTTGAAGTTTTCGTCCGATGTTCGGATGGACCTGCACGAGCGTTTGGATTTGTGTACTAAACGCCCTAGCAAAAGTAGGTACTTGGACATAAATAATGGACATTATCGAACAAATCAAAAATGTATTGTGGAACCAGGATTCCTGGGAGTGCATTTTGATGGAGATCATCAAAGGTAAGGGAATATTTATAATGTTATTTCTGATTTCTGTTGACTCCAACATGGCGGATCATTTCCGTAAAAAAAAAAATGAAATCTGACACAGTGGTTGCATTAAGGAGAGGTATATCTACAGTGCCTTGCGAAAGTATTCGGCCCCCTTGAACTTTGTGACCTTTTGCCACATTTCAGGCTTCAAACATAAAGATATAAAACTGTATTTTTTTGTGAAGAATCAACCATGCTCTCCATCCAACCTCACTGAGCTCGAGCTGTTTTGCAAGGAGGAATGGGAAAAAATGTCAGTCTCTCGATGTGCAAAACTGATAGAGACATACCCCAAGCGACTTACAGCTGTAATCGCAGCAAAAGGTGGCGCTACAAAGTATTAACTTAAGGGGGCTGAATAATTTTGCACGCCCAATTTTTCAGTTTTTGATTTGTTAAAAAAGTTTGAAATATCCAATAAATGTCGTTCCACTTCATGATTGTGTCCCACTTGTTGTTGATTCTTCACAAAAAAACACAGTTTTATATCTTTATGTTTGAAGCCTGAAATGTGGCAAAAGGTCGCAAAGTTCAAGGAGGCCGAATACTTTCGCAAGGCACTGTATATTTCTAACAATTGTATTTTCATCAACATTTATAATGAGTATTTCTGTCAAATGATGTGGATACATGTATGTTTAAGGAATATAAATTGAGATTTATATTGTTTTGAATTTGGCGCCCTGCACTTTCACTGGCCGTTAACGGGATTGCAGCCCTAAGAAGTTCTCAAAAAATAAAAATATTTGCATATGTTGTAGCTTAGGTTTTGTGTTGTGCCCTCTACTGGTTGAGATACAACATGCTCTTTAATACAGGCTGGGTGTCATTTCAATCATAGAAATGTAATTCATAGAATGGACCTATCCCTTCAGACCACAGCAATATACTTTGTACACCATTGATGTTTCAATTTAACTGAAATTTGAACTTCTAATTACTACCACAAAGATGGCCACCGGTCCACCCATATTTGAATGTCAACTTAAATGGTCAGGTTTATTATCTACAGTCACATGCCTACTTATTCAAGGGTTTTTCTTTAATTTGACTATTTTCTACATTGTATATTAATAGTGAAGACATCAAAACTATGAAATAACACGTTTCGATTCATGTAGTAACCAAAAAAGTGTTAAACAAATCAAGATTTATTTAATCATTTAGATTCTTCAAAGTAGCCACCCTTTGCCTTGATGCACACCCTTGGAATTCTCTCAACCAGCTTCACCTAGAATGCTTTTCCAACAGTCTTGAAAAGAGTCCTTCACTCTGTGGTCCAACTCATCCCAAACCATCTCAATTGGGTTTAGGTCGGGTGACTGTGGAGGCCAGGTCATCTGATGCAACACTCCATCACCCTCCTTCTTGGTCAAATAGCCCTTACACAGCCTGGAGGTGTGTTGGGTTATTTTCCTGTTGAAAAACAAATGATAGTCCCACTAAGCGCAACCCAGATGGGATGGTGTATCGCTGCAGAATGCTGTGGTAGCCATTCTGGTTAACTGTCACCAGCAGGGCCTCCCGGGTGGCGCAGTGGTTAAGGGCGCTGTACTGGGTTCGCGCCCAGGCTCTGTCGTAACCGGCCGCGACTGGGAGGTCCGTGGGGCGACGCACAATTGGCCTAGCGTCGTCCGGGTTAGGGAGGGGTTGGCCGGAAGGGATATCCTTGTCTCATCGGGCACCAGCGACTCCTGTGGCGGGCCGGGTGCAGTGCTCGCTAACCAAGGTTGCCAGGTGCACAGTGTTTCCTCTGACACACTGGTGCGGCTGGCTTCCGGGTTGGATGGGCGCTGTGTTAAGAAGCAGTGCGGCTTGGTTGGGTTGTGTATCGGAGCATGACTTTGAACCTTCGTCTCTCCTGAGCCCATACGGGAGTTGTAGCGATGAGACAAGATAGTAGCTACTAAACAATTGGATACCACGAAATTGGGGAGAAAACGGGGTAAAAAAAAAGAAAATAAATAAATAAATTGAAAGAACGTGTCACCAGCAAAGCACAGTGTCACCAGCAAAGCACCCCCACACCATTACAGCTCCTCCTCCATGCTTCACAGTGGGAACCACACATGCGGAGATCATCCGTTCACCTACTCTGCGTCTATCAATGACAGGGCAGATGGAACCAGAAATCTCAAATTTGGACTCATCAGGCTAAAGGACAGATTTCCACCAGTCTAATGTCCGTTGCCTGTGTTTCTTGTCCCAAGCAAGTCTCTTGTTCTTATTGGTGTCCTTTAGTAGTGGTTTCTTTGCAGCAATTCAACCATGTCGAGATGTGTCTGTTACTTGAACTCTGTGAAGCATTTATTTGGGCAGAAATCTGAAGGGCAGTTACCTCTAATGAACTTATCCTCTGCAGCAGAGGTAACTCTGGTCCTTCCTTTCCTGTGGCGGTCCTCATGAGAGACAGTTTCATCATAGCGCTTGATGGTTTCTGTGACTGCACTTTAAGTTTCAAAGTTCTTCAAATGTTCCGTACTGACTGACCTTCATGTCTTAAAGTAATGATGGACTGTCATTTCTCTTTGCTTATTTGAGCTGTTCTTGCCGTAATATGGACTTTTACCAAACAGGGCGTCTGTATACAAACCCTACCTTGTCACAACACAACGGATTGGCTCAAACACATTAAGAAGAAAATAAATTCCACAAATTATCTTTTAACAAGACACACCTGTTAATTGAAATGCATTCCAGGTGAATACCGCATGAAGCTGGTTGAGAGAATGCCAAGAGTGTGTAATTCTGTCATCAAGGAAAAGGTTAACTACTTTGAAGAATCTCAAATATAAAATATATTTTGATTTGTTTATCACTTTTTTGGTTACTACATGATTCCATATGTGTTATTTCATAGTTTTGATGTCTTCACCATTATTCTACAATGTAGAAAATAGTACAAATAAAGAAAAACCCTTGAATGAGTAGGTGTGTCCAAACTTTTGACTGGTACTGTATGGTTCTATGATGTTAATAGGTTTACTATGGAGGATTGACAGTATCATGTAAAACAACATACATTCCCATTCAAGTCAACATTATCTGATGTGTGGACCTCCAACCATCTTTGTAGTACCATTTGAAAGTAGAAATTAACATTTTATTCCCATTTTGATACATTTTATTAGCTGAAACATGACACCCACCCTTTATTCAAGAGCATGTTGTGTCTCAACCAATGGCGTGCACAGCACAAAAACCTTAGAGGATGTAAAATAAGGTCTAAGCTACAACATATTCAAATAATAAGAACAAAAAAGTGTACGTGATTTTAGATAATTGACGTTAAAGCGAAAAAGCTTTTATTAGAAAATAGTTTGAAAAACATTTTTGCATGCTTTTAAATTATATCAATCCATACCATGTATCTTTTTCATTGAGAAGGACATGGATCTTATGAGATGGTGGGGTATCCAAAACTCTGTGCACCTTTATCTCTTGAATGTTTTGCCATTCAGGTCCTAAAAGTAACTTTCTGACCACTTCTTCAATAAGCAAATATGTCTGGAAAGTTTTATTCAAATCAAACGGGGTGCTGTCAAAAAAGGGATTAAATTCAAATGGATTTATCCTCTTATGATATGTTTTGTGACCACACTTTAATGCCATCGCTTTCTGAACGGAAGAATGAAAAAACGTTCTATTGAGTCAGCATTACATAAAGGTCTAGCTCTCTCTCTCTCTCTCTCTCTCTCTGCCAGGTATTACAACCATAACACCATCCAGCCTTGCCTTCTGTTGCATGACCCAGATTTTCCCAGTACAAAGGATGAGTAACGTGTCAACTTGTACAAACAAGTTCAGAGTCCCTTAAATGTTCCCTTCATCAACATCTTTGTAGCATAGCTCTGTGTAGTTTCGCTACAAAGCCATGCTAGGAAACTCTGTGCTGTTTTGACGGCCTGGAAAGCCTGTACCAGTTGTGTCTTGATGTGAACTAGCTAGGAAGGTTATCGCAGTGCAGTTGTTCTGTGCCAGCATTCAAACCTTCTATTGGAATCATTTATATGTAGATCATTGAATTCATTTATTCTATGTCTGCTTGGTTAGACCTTTTTGCTCATGTGGAAAGGCGACCATTAGTGAGAATTTGAACAGGCAATGTACCTTCTAGGAACCCTGCATGGTTGGTAAGTGCCTGCAAATGTTTGGCAAATGCTTGGCATTGTTGGAAAAGTTTCCACTCCAAACGCTATGAACTTCTGTGCCAAAGTTATTAGTTCGGTCTAACTTTGAGATGATATTGAAAGCAAATAAATACCCAATGTCCTTTGCAGAGTATGGCCGTTGTACAAGAACAGATTTTGGAAGTGCACCACCGACAGATTCACAGTGCAGTGAATAGAATAGGATTGTCTGTCTCTTTCTCTCTCCCTAACTGTAGACACTATTCCAGGGAGAACCTCCACAGATCATCTCCATTCATTGTGGGTTCCTTTTATTTGTTCACATTAACATCAAAGGGCTGTCGGCCTCTCTGGGGAAGATGCAGCTTATGTATCAGCGCTCGGCTCGCTTTGACTGATCTGTCTCTTTCAGTCAGACCTAGCTGCCCTTCCAATGTCCATCCCTCATCGCACGGAAGTACCGCAAGCATGCACACACACGCACACACAGTCTTGTACAGCTAACCTTGTGGGGACACACATTTCAGTCCCATTTAAAATCCTATTTTCCCTAACCCCTAACTCTAAACTTAACTCTATCCTGTACTCTTACCCTAACCCTAACCCTAACCTAACCTTAACCCTAACCCTAACCCTAAACTAAACTGAAATGGTCCACTCACACAGACAGTTGGTGAAGGCGCAACAGCGCCTCTTCAACCTCAGGAGGCTGAAGAGATTTGTCTTGTCACCTAAAACCCTGACAAACTTTTACAGATCCACAATTGAGAGCATCCTGCCGAGATGTATCACTGCCTGGTACGGCAACTGCACCGCCCACAACCATAAGGCTCTCCAGAGGGTGGTGCGGTCTGTACAACGCATCACCGGGGGCAAACTACCTGCCCTCCAGGACACCTACAGCACCCGATGTGGTAATGAACACTATGGAAGACAGAGAGCTAGTTTCAAGCATAGGGCGCAGCAGGTGTTTATTGTAAAGGACCACAGGAGAAGGTCATACACAGAGTGTCCAACAAGGCAACAGTACAGGCAGGGAAAAGGCTAGTAATGTCGTTCCAGATGATCAGGCAATAGGTTGATAACAGGAAATCCGATAGGCTAAAGTACAGGCAGGGAATAGGCAAAAGGCGTCATTAGTGAGGCAGGCAAAAATTGCCTCTTTGCGTCAACTTCATGTAATTGTCAATAAAAGCCTTTGACACTTATGAAATGCTTGTAGTTATACTTCAGTATTCCATAGTAACATCTGACAAAAATATCTAAAGTCACTGAAGCAGCAAACTTTGTGAAAATTTATATTTGCGTCATTCTCCAAACTTTTTGGCCACGACTGTATATATCTTATACCATCTATTGCATCTTGCCTATGCCACTCGGCCATCTTTCATCCATATATTTATATGTACATATTCTTATTCCATCCCTTTAGATTTGAGTGTATCAGGTAGTTGTTGGGGAATTGTTAGATTAGAAGCACAAGCATTTTGCTACACTCGCTTTAATTAACATCTGCTAACCATGTGTATGTGACTAATACAATTTAATTTGATTTGACCCTAGTTCCTAACCCTGACCCTAAAACTAACCCTAACCCTTAACGTAACTCTAACCCTAACACTAATTCTAACCTTAACCCTAAAACCCCTAGAAATAGCATTGGTCAAATTGGTCAAATTTTTGTTTGTGTACTATTCTAGTTAAACACGTCCACACACACACATACACACACACACACACACACACACACACACACACACACACACACACACACACACACACACACACACACACACACACACACACACACACACACACACACACACAGTCGAAAATGCATATCACCCAATACCCAGCAGTCAGTGGTAGAGTCCATACAATCCATACCTTCACTGAATAGCGTTGAATTTCATATTGCTTTTCTGAGAATGGCTCAGGAATTGATGAGCGTGTCTCTATCGGCACCCTATCCCCTATAATTATCAGGAATCACGTTGAGCTCTCTCTCTCTCTCTCTCGCTCTACCACTCTCTCTCTAGACCTTTCAATTTCTTCTCTCGACCCCTTCTCTCTACTTATCCCAACCCACCTCTTCTCCTTTCTCTCTCTCATTGTTAATGTACCCAGATGTGATGACCATTCCAGATTAAAACACACAGGACATGACTCATTAGCCAAGGGCTTCTTTTATCATCTCTCCCTCTCTCTTTCCACATTTCTCTCCATTTCTCTGTTCTATCTCAATGTCTCGCTCCCTTCATCTATCTGTTCTCCCTCCTTTGCATGTTCCTGATCCCCTGTTCCACTGTTCCACGCCCCTTTTATGAAGACACAATAGAACCAGCCAGACCCACAAAGGTTACAGGGATCTACAGCCCTCTCTGTGCCTCAGAGGTCAACCTCTCTCAATGGGCCTCACTTATAGACACAAAGCGCGCACACACACACAAACTCACATGGCCCATCTGAAAGATTCTTTTAGTGAGAAACCAGTCTTCTCAACGGGCTGATATTGCTTTAGCGTCTCTCAATGGGGTTCTGTATTGCACGGTGCTGTGTGCGTTTCAGTCTGACGATATAGTTAGCGTCACGGCTCTGTAGTTGAAATTAGGGGAAGTGGATGACGTAAAAGCTAGAGTCCTGTAAACTATTCAATTGGTTCCATTGTGCTCGGCAAACAAAATCCAACCTAGCTTTAAGTATTTGAAACAATCACCGCCTGTGGGTTTTATGGCGAGCTGGACAGTGATATCTCTGCTCAAATGGCATGTCTGGTCCAATGTCTGCGTGTGTGGCATGTTAACCATGTCTGTTATGGGGAAATGGCGTTAGGTGATACATTGCATTAGGCTCAACCACTGCAATCACATCCAGCAGGAACTAAGACATGCCGGTATGTACTATCAGCTTGTGTTGGGTTTACATTGGCGTTAATAGTCAGGATATATAAACCAGTTATTACAGCTATCCCATGTTATATTTATGTTACTCTCGTTCACTGGTCAGTTCATCATTAATCACACACTAACGATGCATGGCAACTAATGACAGCTGAGTGTTCTTCCTAAAAGATGGAGATGAAGGGTAAACAACTAAACAAATAAACAAACAAACAGCGGAGCTGATGACATGACATCAACTGGGCCAATTAGATGGCAAGCCCAGATTGTCTGGCTGCAGGCTACACGCACACACACACACACACACACACACACACACACACACACACACACACACACACACACACACACACACACACACACACACACACATACACACACACACACACACACAGGCACACTCATATAACACACTCACTCAAACACACTCATGTAACACACTCACTCAAACACACTCATATAACACACTTGCGCACGAGTAGAATGGCAAACACGCACACGTGTGCACGCAGGTCGGCAGACACACACACACACTCATGTACGAGCATACACACACATAGACGCACACAGACGTAGATAAACAGAGCTTGCACATAGACACTCATGCACACAGACGCACACACACTTAAAACACACACCATAATTATAAGCACATGGAGATATACATGCAAACTGCATCATCACACAAGAAAGTACACATACACACACGCATATACACGTCTAAAACTCTACTGAGTGAGGCAGCCATCAAATCATGCTGTCTGTCTGTCTGTCTGTCTGTCTGTCTGTCTGTCTGTCTGTCTGTCTGTCTGTCTGTTCTCCTCTAGCTCATTGATTTTGTTTGTTTGTCCCAGGGCGATGGGAGGCCGTATTACACACACACACACACGAGAGGAGCGTTCCAAATTGTTCGATGTAAGTGGGTCATGCTTTCCTACGGTCTCTTGAAAGAGAAAGAGCTTTTGTGCATCTGTCGCCGAAAGGCAATCGCACCCGCCATGGTTTTTTGGCTGCATGTTTTATGAGTATTTATGGAATAGGCAGGGATGGTTGTGGAATAGGCCTATGGTGCTTGCTTGGCTGGGAGTGGGTCTGGGAATGTGATTGATAGGTGATGAGGGGGTTTGGGGGCTGAGGGTTGGGTCTAAGAGGGGGTTTGGGGACTGAGGGTTGGGTCTAGGAGGGGGTTTGGGGACTGAGGGTTTGGTCTAGGAGGAGGTTTGGGGACTGGGGGTTGGGTCTAGGAGGGGGTTTGGGGACTGAGGGTTGGGTCTAGGAGGGGGTTTGGGTACTGGGGGTTGGGTCTAAGAGGGGATTTGGGATCTGCGGTTTGGGTCTAGGAGGGGGTTTGGGGACTGGGGGTTGGGTCTAGGAGGGGATTTGGGAACTGAGGGTTGGGTCTAGGAGGGGGTTTGGGGACTGAGGGTTGGGTCTGTGACAGGTAATGATGAGTGGTTTTGGGGCTGAGCTGAGCTGCACCACTGTGTAATCAGACAGGCCACGGCTCCACCATTCCATGCACCAGGGAGGAAGTTTGGCACGAAAGTAGAGTGGCTAGACCTGTCACATCAAATGATGCCCAATCATTCACCCACTTTATAGGTCCAGGATATGTGTGGGCTATTCCAAATTGGATGCCCCTGGCCTACAGTGGAGTGCGTGGTGTGTCTGGTCTGTCTGTCCAGACAGCGATTTGAAAGACTATGAGTATCTGTGTGTGTGTGTGTGCGTGGACGTGCGTGAGTGCTATATCACACTGGTTTGAAATGAGCAATGAGCAGTGCAAAGTAATGGTTTGTGAACTGAATTGGAGAGTTACATTTGGTGTTGTGACTGATTTTGTTTCCTAGAGCAAGAGAGTGTCACAGGAAATGCCCAGCTAGCTGCATAAATGAACAATCTACAAAATGATCTATGCTGTCAATCACCCATGCAGGTCAGGGTGCATGTCTGCATTAAGTGTATCCAATGTCATATAACAGTTTATAATGAATCTCTTAAGATCAAACAGATGGCGCTGGAATGGAAAGCCGGAATGGGTAGCTGACGTTTTACGGCTGCTGGCCAATTCTGTTATTTTGTGTGTATTTTTTTTAACACAATGTTTCTTCCATCTTTTCCTGCAACCGGAAAGTGCTTCTGGACATCAGAACAGCTGTCGCTAACCTCGATTTGGATTGAGATTTCTACTTCAACATGTCGGACGGCGCAGGACATACTGCTCACCCCGGACCAGGCCCTTACACCCCCGAGACTCGGAAGAGAAAGACAGAGGGCGGCGCAATAGAGGCCCACATACCCTGATGAAACTACATGAGCTAGGAGATAAACCTCCTCTACCCTCCGTTCTATTGGCGAACGTACAATCACTGGAGAACAAACTGGACGAGCTGAGACTATCCTATCAACCGGACCTGAAGAACTGTGATATCTTACGTTTCTCGGAATCGTGGCTGAACAACTACATGGAAAATATACATCTAGCTGTTTTTTCTATGCATCTGCAAGACAGAGCGGCAGCTTAGGGTAAACTCAAGGGGGAGATTTGAGTCTATTTGTTAACAACAGCTGCTGCATGATCTCTGATACAAAGGATGTCTGGAGGTTCTGCTTGCCTGAGTTCGAATACCTCATGATAATATGTAGACCATACTATTTGCCTAGAGAGTATTCATCTATGTTTTTCGTAGCTGTCTATTTACTACCACAAATCGATGCTAGCACTAAGACCTCACTCAAGGAGCTGTAGAGGGCCATAAGAAAACAAGGAAATGCTCATCCAGAGGTGGCACTCCTGGTGGCCGGTGATTTGAATGCAGGGAAGCCGAAATCTGTCTTACCTCATTTCTACCAGCATGTCACCTGATGAAAAAACTCCAGATCACCTTTACTCCATACACAGAAACGCATACAAATCTTCCCTCGCCCTCCATTTGACAAATCTGACCATAACTCTATCCTCCTGATTCATGCTACAGGACTGTTATGCTAGCACAGGCTGGAATATGTTCCGTTCTCATCCGATGGTATTAAGGAGTTTACCACATCAGTCACCGGCTTCATTAATAAGTGAATCAATGACGTCGTCCCCACAGTGACCGTACGTACCTTTCCAAACCAGTAGCCATTAATTATTGGTAACATCCTCACTGAGCTAAAGGCTAGAGCTGCAGCTTTCAAGGAGCGATACACTAATCTGGAAGCTTATAAGAAATTCTGCTACGACCTCCGACTAGCCATCAAACAGGCAAAGCATCAATACAGGACTAAGATCGAATCCTACTACGCCGGCTATGACTCTCATTGGATGTGGCAAGTTTATCACGGATTACAAAGGGAGGCCCAGCCGCGACCTGCCCAGTGAGGTGAATTTATCAGACTAGCCAAAGGCCTTCTATGCTCTCTTCAAGGCAAGCAACACTGAACCATGTATGAAGGCACCAGCTGTTCTGGATGACTATGTGATCATGCTCTCCATTAGCTGATATGGGTAAGGCCTTTAAAAGGGTCAGCATTCACAAGTCCGCAGTGCGAGACGGATTACCATGACGCGTACTCAGAGCATGCACTGAACAGCCGGCAAGAGTCTTCACTGACATTTTCAACCTCTCCCTGACCCAGTCTGTAATACCTACATGTTTCAAGCAGACCACCGTAGTCCCTGTGCCCAAGAATGCCAAGGTAACCTGTATAAATGACTATTGCCCTGTAGCACTCACATCTGTAGTCAGGAAATGCTTTAAAAGGGCTGGTCATGGCTCACATCAAAACCAAACACTTCATTCCACAGTAAGAACCTCATACCAATGGTCAAGCATGGTGGTGGTAGTGCGATGGTTTGGACGACTTGCCTTAATAGAAGAAACCATGAATTATCCTCTGTATCAGAAAAGGAGAATTTCAGGCCTAGTCAAAGTCCAGAGCTAATCCCAATTGAGATGTTGTGGCAGGACTTGAAATGAGCAGTTCATGCTTGAAAACCCACAAATGTTGCTGAGTTAAAGCAGTTCTACATGCATGAATGGGCCCAAATTCCTCCACATTGATGTGAGAGACTGATCAACAACTACAGGAAGTGTTTGGTTGCAGTCATTGCAGCACAAGGTTGCACAACCAGTTAGTGAGTGTTATGGGGAAATTACTTTTTCACACAGGGGAATTGGGTGTTGCATAACTTTATTAATTAAATATATCAAATATGTATCAATTTGTGTAGTTATTTGTAAACTAAGGTTTCCTTTATCTAATATTAGGTTTTGGTTGAAGATCTGATAACATTCAGTATCAAAAATGTGCACAAATAGAGAAAATCCGAAAGTGGGCAAATACTTTTTCACGGCATACTTTTTCACTGCATACTTTTTCACGGCATACTTTTTCACTGCATACTTTTTCACGGCATACTTTTTCACTGCATACTTTTTCACTGCATACTTTTTCACGGCATACTTTTTCACTGCATACTTTTTCACTGCATACTTTTTCACTGCATACTTTTTCACGGCATACTATTTCAACGCATACTTTTCACGGCATACTTTTTCACGGCATACTTTTTCACGGCATACTTTTTCACTGCATACTTTTTCACGGCATACTTTTTCACGGCATACTTTTTCACGCCATACTTTTTCACGCCATACTTTTTCACGCCATACTTTTTCACGTCATACTTTTTCACGGCATACTTTTTCACGCCATACTTTTTCACGGCATACTTTTTCACGCCATACTTTTTCACGCCATACTTTTTCACGCCATACTTTTTCACGCCATACTTTTTCACGCCATACTTTTTCACGCCATACTTTTTCACGCCATACTTTTCCACGCCATACTTTTTCACGCCATACTTTTTCACGCCATACTTTTCCACGCCATACTTTTTCACGCCATACTTTTTCACGCCATACTTTTTCACGCCATACTTTTCCACGCCATACTTTTTCACGCCATACTTTTTCACGCCATACTTTTTCACACCATACTTTTTCACCTACTCATTAAATTATTTTTTTATTTTTATTTGTTACTATTTTCTACATTGTAGAATAATAGTGAAGACATCAAAACTATGAAATAACACACATAGAATCAGGTAGTAAACAAAAAAGTGTTATTAAAATCCGCTGAGCAGGACTTACAGATAAAGTTGCAAATGGAGGGTATATTGCTTTCTGAGTTCACCAGTAAACTACCAGAATGCTGGTATCTTTCAAGGATTTTATGTAATCTGTCACAGGACATCGAGTGGCCCTTTTGGGTACTTCAGATTATCACAGGTGTCTGTATTAATCTCTGATCCTCTGCATGTCCTTATCACACGTCAAATGTATTGAATAATTCAAAAAGAAGATTTTAAAATAAAAAAAATTGTGACAAAGCTGTAAGTATTCTCCTAAATATAAACCATCAACTAAGTGAATATCATTGGTGCCTAGTTAAATAAAGGTTCAATAAATAAAATAAATGATTAAGTTGACGGTTTCAGCATGAAATATCCTTTATAATATTTTTGACCCACATTTTTTTTTTTTTAACTGTGTCAATATTTATTTGTTGTAAATGTTTTAATGCCATTGTATTGGAGGCTTTTTTCACTAATTTGGATATTTCATCTTGTACCATATGGTCTGTCCACTAGAAACTCATGGATAATATGGACCCCGATATAATATTAAAATATAAATGAGAGAAGTTACGATAGATTGCCATACATTTTCTGTTAATTACCAAAATTCCTGAAGGATTCTCGTAACTTTGGTAAATTACTGGTAGCTTTACAAACCTACATACTGTAAAGACCTCCAGGCAGGAGGAACACACCCAGGGACTCATGCTGTAATACTCGACCCCCACCAAGGCCTCTCCTCCTGATTTAGACTGGCCTCCACTGCTACCTGCTGTGGAGTTCAATGTCCAAGATCTAAAGGAGATGTACTTCTCTGTGGGTAGCTCTGCCACCAACATGAGACACAGGAGTTGAGGCAAAGAGATTACAGATCAGAGATTAGGGAAGGTCATTAGGTAAAGGAGAGTATGCATGGCTCATAATGTCTATCATGATAAATACCTACATTCGTTCGGTGTGTTTGAACCAAGTGGAAATATCTCATACATTTGAGTCATTCTAATAAATGTGCAAGAGAGAGAGAGGGAAAGAAGAAGAGGATAATGGAGGAATCGCTTTTTCACATTCTGAAAATGGAATCTCAATGTTAAGGTCGGCAATAAACAGGAAATATTGAATATGATTTCATCTTTGTCTTTCCATAGTACATCATTATTTTTCAGTTTCTCTTCCTCTCCTTTTTGCTTTCTCTCTTTCCTGCTCTCTCTCTTTCCTGCTCTCTCTCTCTCCCCATCTCTCTCTCTCTCTCTCTCTCTCTCTCTCTCTCTCTCCATTTCTCTCTCACTGGGTGGGATGAGTCATTGAGGACAGAGGGAGGGAAGAGAGGAACGGGAGGGACAAGAGTAGAGAGAAAGAGATGTAGTGGCTGTGTTCTATTCCTCTGGAGGTGTACTGCCCTTCACACTCTATCCTGAGCACCACGTCACCGACACTGGGAGAGGGCAGGGCACTATACATCATGGTATATATATATATATATATATATATATACACTGAGTGTAGAAAACATTAGGAGCACCTGCTCTTTCCATGACATAGACTGACCAGGTGAATCCAGGTGAAAGCTATGATCCCTTATTAATGTCACTTGTTAAATCCACTTCAATCAGAGTGGATGAAGTGGAGGAGACAGGTTAAATAATGATTTTTAAGCCTTGAGACAATTGAGAAGAGAGTCTTTGAATGGAGCATGGTAGAGCGGGCCAGACGCACAGGTTTGAGTGTGTCAAGAACTGCAACGCTGCTGTGTTTTTAATACTCAAGTTTCCCGTGTCTATCAAGAATGGTCCACCACCCAAAGGACATCCAGCCAACTTGACACGACTGTGGGAAGCAATGAAGTCAACATGGTCCAGCATCCCTGTGGAATGCTGAGTGTACAAAACATTAGGAAAACTTGAAGTCGTCGGGGCATGAACTCTACAAGGTGTTGAAAGCGTTCCACAGGGATGCTGGACCATGTTGACTCCAATGCTTCCCATAGTCGTGTCAAGTAGAGTAGAGACCCTGCTGTGTGTCTCTCTCTGGCCCTGGGCACACAGACAGGCAAGGACTGGAGAGAGAGTATGTACTTGAACTATTTGCACATGTGGTTACAACACTGTGTGTAAATATATATATATATAGCCATAATATGACATTAGAAATGTCTCTATTCCTTTGGAACTTTTGTAAGTGTAATGTTTACTGTTTATTTTTGGCAGTTTATTTCACTTTTGATCATTATCTATTTCACTTGCTGTGGCAATGTAAAGACATGTTTCCAATGCCAATAAAGCCCTTTAATTGAAATGAATTGAGTGTGCATGTGTTTGTATACGTGCATGCGCATGCATGTTTGTGTGTTGGCGAACACTTGTCTGTGTGTGGCCAGCGCGCTCGCCCACAGGTTTATAGCTGTGTCTGGGTGTGAGAAGTGGACTCTATCACCCGCTGGGCCTCAGGCTCACACACTTTCCAAAATAAACAGCTCCTGCAGCCCGGGATTACTATCGATCCATACCCAGAAGGGGGGGGGGGGGGGGGGGGCGGGGGCGAGAGAGAGAAAGGGGAACCTTCCAGCCAGGGAAGTCAGGGAGAAACAGACTATTTCCCAGGAATGTATGTTTCACCAATTGCAGGTTAGGAGGTAGAGGATGATTTAAACACCACTCATCCATCCTACTGTCAAGCTGTAATAAGAAGCCTCTACAGGTTTAACAGTAGCCGTCCAGACTTCTGTGTGTGCTTGTGTGTGTATGTGTTTAAAAAAAGTGAAGACAAAAAAAAACACTGAGAAAATGAGTAAATGGTCTGTTGTTTGATTGACAGCTTGGCCCGCTGTCTGTTTCCTGTCAAACATTTGATTGCTCGCCCGCCCCCTCTGGCCGAGGCTCATGGGTAGGCTGGACGGAGTGGCAGCTCCATTTAAGGAGTTAAGGATCATGGATGGCTAACTCACAGACCTGTGTGTGTGTGTGTGTGTGTGTGTGTGTGTGTGTGTGTGTGTGTGTGTGTGTGTGTGTGTGTGTGTGTGTGTGTGTGTGTGTGTGTGTGTGTGTCAACTTGACTCCTTCAAGGAATAACACACTGACTATACAGTAGTGTATGTATACTGGTACAGTAGTGTGTGTATACTGGTACAGTAGTGTATGTATGTATACTGGTACTGTAGTGTGTGTATACTGGTACAGTAGTGTATGTATATTGGTACAGTAGTGTGTGTATACTGGTACAGTAGTGTATGTGAGGACCAGCACTCTTCTCCCCATATATTACCTACTGAGCATACTGTACCAGTTAGACATGGCTACCACTATCCAGTTACATCACACACTCAGCCTCCTTCCTCCATCCCTCTTCTGCTCTGTCAGCATGCACCTCCATTTGCTGATGAACAGGGGGAGGAAGGAAAGGAGGTGGAGGAGCAGGGGATAGAGAAGAAGAAGAAGAAGGAGGATGAGGTGGTGGAGGAGTGAGTGAGAGAGAGAGAGAGAAAGAGAGAGAGAGAGAGAGAGAGATTTGTTTGGCTCCTAAAGCAGATAAAACAGCAGTAAACTCTGCAGACATGTATAAGATCCTGACTGTCACTAGGACGTAACACAGCCCTCTGGGTCTGCACAAACACACGCTGCCTTCTAATCAGAGAAAGACACTGTATGGACATAATATGACATTTGAAATGTCTTTATTCTTTTGTGACTGTTTACTGTTAACCTTTTATTGTTTATTTCACTTTTGTTTACTATCTATTTCACTTGCTTTGGCAATGTCAACATACGTTTCCCATGCCAAAAAAGCCACTACAATTCAATTGAGAGAGAGAGTGAGGGGGGAGAGATGGGGCCAGAGAGAGAGAGAGGTGGGAGAGAGAGAGAGAGAGAATACAACCACTATTTATCGGTTTAAAAACACTGTAGCTGGTAATATAACATTTAAACGTCTTTATCCTTTTGAAACCTTTATGAATACAATGTTTACGCTTCAAACACACTGACCGTGTCCTTGCGCAAAATTGTACGGATCGGAATATGTACAGTTTGAGGCATGTGCATTTCTTTGATGAGCACCATACCCAACGCTCTGCAACTGCCTCTGCAACGCAGTTCTGCAAGGCAAACGCAGCCTTTCATTGGAAATGAATGTAATTCTGCTGTACCAAAATGCAGTGACGCTGTCGGTGTGTTCCAAGTGTTACTGTAAATTAAAAAATAAATGTTTTGTGTTGTTTCTTGTTTCTTCTCACTTTTGTTTCTTGTTTATTTCTCTTGCTTTGGCAATGAAACATGTTTCCCATGCCAATAAAGCCCCTTTGAATTTAATTGAAATGTAAGTCCACATTTATTAGTATAGTGTTGTTACCACAGTAATTACACAGGGATAAGGGAGACTGAATGTAAAGTGTTACCCCAAAATATACATTTGAGCTTATTCCTAGCCTAGATTACAATGTCACTATCTTGTGATTCATGTTTATGTCAGAAAGTATGTGCTATATGGCGTTGAGTGTGTTTAAACCGTTTGCTGACAATATATGGTGTTACATTTCACACATACAAATCAAATCCAATGTTATTGGTCGCGTACACATATCTTATAGATGTTATCGCAAAATATGTGTAAATCCTTTATTTTTTTTCGTGGGATTTGCGTGTACAAGCCTTCCATGCTTATGTTCCTTGCTCCAACAGTGCAGTAATACCTAGCAATACAAAACAATAAGCGCCCTAAAAAGTCCCTAAAAAAAGTAAGCGCCCTAAGTCCCTAAAAATAATAAGAAAGCAAATAAGAAATAACAGAGGGAACAATGTCAAGAGTCCGGAAAATAAATGTATATGTATATATATAAATACATGTATTATTTTATGTTAAACAATTTTATTATTATAGACTAGACATCAACTAAATTATATAGTACCAGTCAAGTTTGGACACACCTACTCATTCAAGGGTTTCTCTTTCTTTGTATAATTTTCTACGCTGTTGAACAATAACGAAGACATGAAATAACACATATGGAATCATGTAGTAACCAAAAAGTGTGAAACATATCAAGATACATTTTATATTTTGAGATTCTTCAAAGTAGCCATCCTTAACCTTGATGACAGCTTTGCACACTCTTGGCATTCTCTCAACCAGCTTCACATGGATTGCTTTTCCAATAGTCTTGAAGGAGTTCCCACATATGCTGAGCACTTGTTGACTGCTTTTCCTTCATTCTGGTGTCCAACTTATCCTAAACCATCTCCCGAGTGGCACAGCAGTCTAATGCACTGCATCTCAGTGCTAGAGGCGTCACTACAGGGTCACTACCAGGGTCACTACAGACCCTGGTTGGATTCCAAGCTGTATCACAACCGGCCATGATTGGGAGTCGCATAGGGTGGCGCACAATTGGCCCAGCTTCATCTGGGTTAGGGTTTGGCCGGTGTAGGCCGTCATTGTAAATAAAAATTTGTCCTTAAATGACTTGCCTAGTTAAATAAAGGTTAAATAAAAAAAATATAATAATAATCTCAATTGGTTGAGGCCGGTTGATTCTGATGTTGGTCATCTGATGACGCACTCCATCACTCTCCTTCTTGGTCAAATAGCCCTTACACATCCTGGAGGTGTGTTGGGTCATTGTCCTGTTGAAAACAATTTACAGTCCCACTAAGCGCAAACCAAATGGGATGGCGTATCGCTGCAGAATGCTGTGGTAGCCATGCTGGTTAAGTGGGCCTTGAATTCTAAATAAATCACTGATAGTGTCACCAGCAAAGCACCCCCACACCATCCCACCTCCTCCTCCATGCTTCACAGTGGGAACTACACATGCGGAGAGCATCTCTTCCCCTACTCTGCGTCTCACAAAGACATGGCGGTTGGAACCAAAAATCAGAAATTTGGACTCATCAGACCAAAGGACAGATTTCCACCGGTCTAATGTCCATTGCTTGAGTTTCTTAGCCCAAGCAAGTCTCTTCTTCTTCTTGGTGTCCTTTAGTAGTGGTTTCTTTGCAGCAATTCGACCATGGAGGCCTGATTCACACAGTCTCCTCTGAACAGTTGATGTTGAGATGTGTCTGTTACTTGAACTCTGTGAAGCAATTATTTGGGCTGCAATTTCTGAGTCTAATGAAGTTATCCTCGGCAGCAGAGGTAACTCTGGGTCTACCTTTCCTGTGGCGGTCCTCATGAGAGCCAGTTTCATCATAGCAGAGGTAACTCTGGGTTTTCCTTTCCTGTGGCGGTCCTCATGAGAGCCAGTTTCATCATAGCAGAGGTAACTCTGGGTCTACCTTTCCTGTGGCGGTCCTCATGAGAGCCAGTTTCATCATAGCAGAGGTAACTCTGGGTCTTCCTTTCCTGTGGCGGTCCTCATGAGAGCCAGTTTCATCATAGCAGAGGTAACTCTGGGTCTACCTTTCCTGTGGCAGTCCTCATGAGAGCCAGTTTCATCATAGCAGAGGTAACTCTGGGTCTTCCTTTCCTGTGGTAGTCCTCATGAGAGCCAGTTTCATCATAGCGCTGGATGGTTTTTGCGACTGCACTTGAAGAAACATTTTCCTGGATTGACTGACCTTCATGTCTTAAAGTGATGATGGAATGTCGTTTTTCTTTGCTTATCTGAACTGTTCTTGCTATAATATGGATTTGGTCTTTTACCAAATCGGGCATCTTCTGTTTACCAACCCTACCTTGTCACAACACAAGTGATTGGCTCAAACTGATTAAGAAGGAAAGAATTTCCACAAATTGACTTTTAACAAGGCACACCTGTTAAATGAATTGCATTCCAATTGACAACCTCGTGACGCTGGTTGAGAGAATGCCAGGAGCGTGGAAAGCTGTCATTAAGGCTACATTTAAATATATTTTGATTTGTTTAACACTTTTTTTGGTTACTACATGATTCCATATGTTATTTCATAGTTTTGATGTCTTCACTATTATTCTACAATGTAGAAAATAGGAAGAAATACAGAAAAACCCTTGAATGAGTAGGTGTGTCCAAACGTTTGACTGGTACTGTGTATATATATATATATATATATATATATATATATATATATATATATATATATATATATATATATGTGTGTATAGTAACTTGAATTAAAAATGTATAAATGACAAAGGCTCAATGCTTCTTTCTTTAGTTGAGTGTTTCCTGTGTTGATGAAGTCCTTCAGTCAGCCGGTCAGTCAGCCAGTCAGTCAGTCAGTCAGTCAGCCAGTCAGTCAGCTAGTCAGTCTAGCCTACTGGAGCCTCTGAACAGCATGATCTGATCAGCTCCCTCTAGGAAGGCCCTCGTTGCCCTGGTAACCTGCTGACGCTCTGAGGGAGGAAGGGCTCTGTTCAGAGACAATGGCATTCTTTCAGAGAACTACACTAGCACTAGGACCCTGGAGAAGACTGGGACTCCTGTTGGTGAGCTGTGGAACACACAACCCTAATGAGAGAGAGAGAGAGAGAGAGAGAGAGAGAGAGAGAGAGAGAGAGAGAGAGAGAGAGAGAGAGAGAGAGAGAGAGAGAGAGAGAGAGAGAGAGAGAGAGAGAGAGAGAGAGAGAGAGAGAGAGAGAGAGAGAGAGAGAGAGAGAGAGAGAGAGAGAGAGAGAGAGAGAGAGAGAGAGAGAGAGAGAGAGAGAGAGAGAGAGAGAGAGAGAGAGAGAGAGAGAGAGAGAGAGAGAGAGAGAGAGGACTACAGGAACGCAGTCAGTCGCCTGTGTTGCTCAGTGCCAGAAACGCAGAGCTGGGGCGGAAATGGAGGGGCTCAGGCTCAGTGGAGGGAACTGACATTGCAAACTAGGAGAGGAGAGGTAGAACTATCGGAGAGGAGGAAAGGAAGGGGCTCGTCTGGACAACAGAAGGATTCTAAGGTGACTTTATGGCTCTTTTCAATCGCTGTCTGTGGTGGTGGTGGTGATGGGGGGAGGGGGTGTGTGTGTGTATATGTATGTGAGTGTGTGTGTAGACTTTAGCAACCAAAGGAGGTTAAGTGTTGACATGTGCTGCTTCTGCACTTCTAAGTAGAGAGACAGTGTGTTTTTCAGTGTTACACAGCGAGGGATAGTTATGTGTTTGTTTTGAAGGGAGAGTAAAAGGGAAAGTCTGAGTGAGTGTTGACAGTCGTCGACTGGAGGGAAGGGGTCCAGAGGAGTGTACACTTTTAAGGGAACAGGGGGACCCCATCCACTCATGTTAGAAGGAGAGATAGAGTAAAGCGAAAATTGAGAGAGAGAAAGAGAGAGTAATTTGAGAGAGAGAGAGAGAGAGAGATAGCGATGGGGAGGTTTTAATCAGCTGAGCTCGGTGGTTTAGGGTTGTTGGTATACTGTACACTGTGTCCATGGATAGAGAGAGAAGAGTGATGTTTTAGTCAGCTTTGGGTAAAGTCTTGTAATACATGGGGATGAATTGAGCTGTATGTCATAGCTTAGATTGAGAAGGGACTCTTGTATGGGGATAAGGGGCTGGGTACTGTACGTGCGAGTGTGACAGGCGGCAAATAGGTTGAGAGAGGCAGATCTGATCAGACGCACAGCAACAGTGGAAAGAGCGCGTGGCACAGGGTGAGCACTATCACATCACGTTACACACACACACACCACATCTCTCTCTCCCTCTTTCCCTCTCCCTCTCCCTCTCTCTCTCTCTCTCTCTCTCTCTGAATATATTTATAATAAATGGACTCCCTAACCGTGGAGTTTGTGTATTCGCCAGCATATCAGGGCCACTGTGTTTGATAAGAGTGAACAAGCATGTCTGTCATTATTGCATGTTTCATCTGTTCACCGGCATCTCTTTATTTACACGTGCAACATTATTTGTTTTTGTATTATCGTATGGCGGTAGAATCCTGTGTGTGACTTTCCGTGGGTTTGTTCGCCTGTCCTTAATCTGTGTGTTTGTTCGAGTGCGAGTGTGTTTACATCTCTGTCTGTGTGTATCCACGGCAGTGCAGGGAATGTTCACTTGTTAGACAGTGTCAATCTCTGTCTCTGTCTCTCCGTGTCTGTGGTCTGTGTGGGCTCTGCAATTTTTATAGATTGATGAGCGAGAGAGAGAGAGGGGGGACAGGAGCGAGTGCAAGGGATAGAAAGAGTGCGAGAGAGAGGACAGCAAGAGAGAGATGGAGGGAACAGAGAGAAAGCGAGAGAACCTGTCGTGATCTAGTGAAGTTCATTCATAATTCACCCGCCCCACCGTATGGCATCGTTCATTCAGATAATGATCCCCATTGGCTGTGTTCATTTAGGATCTCAGCCCTATATCGCCCTGCTAGTCTCAATGAAGAGACCCCCTATGTCGGAGCTCTCACTGTGTCTGGACTCCAAACACACTGTAACTGACGTTTCCCCGTACCCCCCACCAACGTCAATAAATGCCTGATGCAAAAGTCCGATTTCCATGTAATATTTAATTGAAATGAGCCTTCATTTATCCCAGATAAAACATGTGCTTGATCAATTGCTTACCAAAGACAACTAATGCTGGGCTACAGCTATTGGTCCTCTTTATTGGTTCCCAGCATTGGCCTGGCCTAGTCAAAATAGACATGTCCAGTCCTGTGTAGTCTGGATGTGAGAGTGAAGGCCAGTCAATGTTATAGATACCATCCATCCTAAATCCAATGGGTCAATAACGACTTTCATTTGACACATAGGTCAGCAGTAACAAAGACCGTCATTTCTCTCTTTGAGCTAATTCACACATACCCTCCTCCCTACTTCTCTTTCCTCAGCTAAGCGGCGTGTGCGTTTAGTGCTGTGTTAATGCAGTCTAAAGCCGTATAGTGGAACCACTGCATATTAGTGGAAAGAAGAACGATGGTCTTTGTGTCCCCCCCCCCCAGGTTATAATTGTCATTGACTCTTCAATAGCCACCCTGCTGTGCCCGAATGGAGTCATTGTCCACAGCACAGCGAGCCTGGCTCAATTAGCTCCACTCACGTCAGTAAGAGAGCGCCCAGCGTGTGTGTGTGTGTGAACAGTGTGTGTGTGTGAACAGTGTGTGTGTGAGTGTGTCCTCTTGCTAACTAACTCAGTCCTTATAAAGCTCGGGTAAAAATAGAGCGGGATGGAAAAAAAGGTTTTATATTTTGAGAGATGTTCTCATTTCTAGCTGAGGTTGCCGACAGATTTGAAGGGATGATTCTGGTGTGTGTGAGTGAGTGAGTTTAAGGAGTGTGTCGGACCAGGAATGCCACTGCTCGTGTGGAGAGGCTCTGTCTTGTGTTTTTGTCAGATAAGATGTTACATTTCCAATTCTGACTTGTCCGTGTGAGTGCACATGTGTGGGTTTCTGTGTGAGTGTATGTGTTCTGTGTGTGACTGTGCATGATTGTGTGTGTGGTGTGTGTGTCGGCGGAGGTATAGCGTGAAGCTGGTTGCTAAGCGAGGCAGGGACGTGGGTGGAAGGATTTCCTGTCGACAGGAGAGTTTGCTTATGCGGGGAGGGCCGTGCCGAGGGGAAGTGTGTGTTGTGTTTTTCTGTGTGTGTGTGTGTGTGCGTGTGTTATTTGCCTCGATCACTCATCAAGCAACACACACACCCAAGAGTAGTCTCTCATATTACTGTCTGGACAGACAGACCAAACACACACACCACTGTAGGCCAGGGGCATCCAATTTGGAATAGCCCACACATCTATAAGTGGGTGAATGATTGGGCATCATTTGATGTGACAGGCTGGCCCTTCTACTTTCGTGCCAAACCTCCTAGTCTGTTGACAGTTATTTGGGTTGCATAATGTCCTGGCTGGCGTCATTTGGCTGTTCTGTTCTTTTAGATGGACCTTGTGGCACATCCCCCAAAACCCCCATGACGTTATCCCCATAGCATGGACTTGCTCTCTCTCTCGCGCGCGCGCTCTCTCGCTCTCGCTCTCTCTGTCCTTCTCTCTCTCGCTCTCACTCTGTCCTTCTCTCTCCCTCGCTCTCTCTGCAGTGATGTCATGTCTGTTTTATTGTGTCCCACACGTGAGGGTTGCCATTGCCATATGCACCATCGGCATGGCTCCCACCATAGTTACGTAATTGACATTGAATGAGAGGGAGGGGTGACGTCAGTCCCTCTGGTCCTCTCCTCTCTGGCCAGCTACAGTGATGTCATAGTTAGAAGCAGCCATACAAAGTCATGGTAGCTAGCGAGAGGGGAGGAGCCAGAGTGTTTTTTAAAACCACCTCAGGGCCAATCAGATTTATCTAATGTGTTTACCTCCTTTGCGGCATCCCTCTATGGCAGACACTGTTATCAAATGCATTTATCACACAATCTGGGATTTGTCCCCGTCACTTCATTTATATAACAGCCCAGCCACTTGGTTTGGATACAAAGATGAGGGTTTGGGGCAGGAGAAATGTAATATCACTCAAATTCGTAAATGGCGCTATGGATGCAATGATTGACAGTCCATTAGATCATATTTTGAAGCTATACATTGTTTGTAAACAAACACATTGTTTACTAACAATGGAGGAAAACAACTTTATATGGTTGTTATTAAATAGTAATACAGTGGTTGTTATTATATCCTTTGGCCGCCTTTCCTTCCAGTTCTCTGCTGCCGTTGACTGGAACGAATTGCAGAAATCACTGAAGCTGGAGTCTTATATCTCCCTCACTAACTTTAAGCATTAGCTGTCAGAGTAGCTTACCTATCACTGTACCTGTACACAGCCCATCTGTAAATAGCACACCAAACTACCTCATCCCCATATTGTTATTTATCCTCTTGCTCCTTTTGCACCCCAGTATCTCTACTTGCACATCATCATCTACACATGTATCACTCTAGTGTTAATGCTAAATTGTAATTGTTTCGCCTCTATGGCCTATTTATTGCCTTACCTCCCTACTCTTCTACATTTGCACACACTGTACATAGATTTTCCTATTGTGTTATTGACTGTATGTTTGTTTATGTGTAACTCTGTGTTGTTGTTTTTGTCGCACTGCTTTGCTTTATCTTGGCCACAGTTGTAAATGAGAACTTGTTCTTATCTGGCCTACCTGGTTAAATAAAGGTTGATTGATTTTTTTATATGGTAATACAGTGGTTGTTATTATATGGTAATGCAGTAGTTATTATATGGTAATGCAGTAGTTGTCATTATATGGTATTGCAGTAGTTATTATACGGTACTGCAGTAGTTGTATTATATGGTAATGCAGTAGTTATTATATGGTAATGCAGTAGTTGTTATTATATGGTAATGCAGTAGTTGTTATTATATGGTAATGCAGTAGTTGTTATTATATGGTAATGCAGTAGTTGTTATTATATGGTAGTACAGTGGTTGTTATTATTTGGTAGTACAGTAGTTGTTATTATATGGTAATACAGTGGTTGTTATTATATGGTAATGCAGTAGTTGTTATTATATGGTAATACAGTAGTTGTTGTTATATGGTAATGCAGTAGTTGTTATTATATGGTAATGCAGTAGTTGTTATTATATGGCAATGCAGTAGTTGTTATTATATGGCAATGCAGTAGTTGTTATTATATGGTAGTACAGTGGTTGTTATTATTTGGTAGTACAGTAGTTGTTATTATATGGTAATACAGTAGTTGTTATTATATGGTAGTACAGTAGTTGTTATTAAATGGTAGTACAGTAGTTGTTATTAAATGGTAGTACAGTTGTACTAAACTAATAAGGCATATATAAAGTACCAGTCAAAAGTTTGGACACACCTACTCATTCAAAGGTTTGTCTTTATTTTGACTATTTTCTACATTGTAGAATAATAGTGAAGACATCACAACTATGTAATAACACATATGGAATCATGTAGTAACCAAAACAGTGTTACAAAAATCAAAATATATGTTATATTTGAGATTCTTCAAAATAGCCGCCCTTCGCCTTGATGACAGCTTTGCACACTCTTGGCATTCTCTCAAACAGCTTCACCTGGAATCCTCTTGAAGGAGTTCTCACATATACTGAGCACTTGTTGGCTGTTTTTCCTTCACTCTGTTGTCCAACTCATCCCAAACCATCTCAATTGTGTTGTGGTCAGGTGATTGCAGAGGCCAGGTCATCTGATGACGCACTCCATCACTCTCCTGCTTGGTAGAATAGGCCTTACACAGCCTGGAGGTGTGTTGAGTCATTGTCCTGCTGAAAACAAATGACTAAGCATGAACCAGATGAGATGGCGTATTGATGCAGAATGCTGTGGTAGCCATACAGGTTAATGTGCCTTGAATTCTAAGTAAATCACTGACAGTGTCACCAGCAAAGCACCCCCACACCATTACACCTGCTCCTTCATGCTTCACGGTGGGAACCACACATGTGGAGATCATCCATTCACCTACTCTGCGTCTCACAAAGATGTGGTTGGAACCAAAAATCTGAAATTTAGACTCACCAGACCAAAGGACAGATTTCCACAAGTCTAATGTCCATTGCTTGTGTTTCTTGGCCCAAGCAAGTCTCTTGTTCTTATTGGTGTCCTTTAGTAGTGGTTTCTTTGCAGCAATTTGACCATGAAGGCCTGATTCACACATTCTCCTCTGAACAGTTGATGTTGAGATGTTACTTGAACTCTGTGAAGCATTTATTTGGGCTGCAATTTCTGAGTCTGGTAATGCTAATGAACTTATCCTCTGCAGCAGAGGTAACTCTGGGTCTTCCTTTCCTCTGGCAGTCCTCATGAGAGCCAGTTTCATCATAGAGCTTGATGGTTTCTGCGACGGCACTTGAAGAAACATTTAAAGTTCTTTAAATTTTCCGGACTGACTGACCTTCAATACGTATAGTAATGATGGACTGACATTTCTCTGAGCTGTTCTTGCCATAATATGAACTTGGTATTTTACCAAATAGGGTGTCTGTATACAAACCCTACCGTGTCACAACAAATGCATTAAGAAGGAAGGAAATTCCACAAATTAACTTTCAAGAAGGCACACCTGTTCATTGAAATTCATTCCAGGTGACTACCTCATGAAGCTGGTTGAGAGAATGCCAAGAGTGTGCAAAGCTGTCATCAAGGCAAAGGGTGGCTACTTTGAAAAATCTCAAATATAAATGATATATAATAGAATTAACATCAAATATCCCAAAATATACCTTTAATTGTCTAAAGGGAGTGGTATAGGTTTTTGTCTTGAGAATAGCTTGTCTAATGGTTGTTTTATTGTCTTATGCTGTTCTGTTGTAAGAGGGAGATTAGACTTCAGCTGTGAGGCCACTGAGACCTGTAATCGCTGTGCCATTGTAGCGAGGCCACTGAGACTAAGACTGGCTTTGAAACTGATCTCCCTCTGTTGTGTCTCGTAACTGTGTGTGTGTGTGTGTGTGTGTGTGTGTGTGTGTGTGTGTGTGTGTGTGTGTGTGTGTGTGTGTGTGTGTGTGTGTGTGTGTGTGTGTGTGTGTGTGTGTAACTATGTAACCGGAGATGCAGTTTTTCGGTGTCCGACCGTTTGACCTCTGTTGTTGATGCTTAACTGAGAAATAACAAAAATCTGAGAGGAGAAAAGTGGAGGAAGAGAAGGAAAACCAACTGAGAAGGAAGAGGTCGCGACAGAAACTTGGTGACGTTTGTGATTTTAGCCAAATCGTCTGGTTTTTAAAAAGTCCCAAATAAGTGGAAAAACAGAGAGCAGCCATCTAGTTCTGTGTATCTAGGATTAGAAAAGTCTGTTTTATTCTGAAAGCTTTGTGGCTACACCCATCTATCGCTGACTCCCGTTCTACAGTCTCTTTAACTGGCTACGCACACACATACACACACACTGGACTCTCCGAGTCTGAGGAAATCAGAACGGACTTAACCCTTTGTGTGCTGTAGACAGCCAAGCAAATACATTACAGTGATTTTCCAGCGATTATCTGATTACTGTAAGAACTCAGCTAGACTAAGGTTCAGTCCCAAATGAAACCCTATTCCCTACATAGTGCACTACTTTAACTAGGGACCATAGTGCTCTAGTACAAATTCGTGCACTATATAGGGAATAGGGTGCCATTTGGGACTCATACTTAACCTCTCAGGGACAAACCAAACCACACAGCCGTGGTCTAGCTCAATGACCACTATTCAGACACTCAATCCCAAAGTTATAATCACACTCTCAAACTTACACCCTGACACAATAGACATTGGGTATGGACTTTGTTTTGTTCCAAACGTGGTTTTGGTCACGGAATGTTAACTACGGCCACAAACAGTAGAACTCAAAGCAGCATCATCACACTTAAAATCCCTAAACTGATCCTCTGACCCCTCCTCTTTTTCCTGTCTTCCCTCTGCCGGTCTCCCCTCTGTCTGTCTCTTTCTCTTTCTCCCTCCCCCTCTCTCGCCCTCTCTCCGTCCCCCTCTCTCTCCCTCTCCCTCCCTCCCTCTCTCCCTCCCCCTTTCCCCCCTCTCTCTCCCCCCCTTTTTCTCTCTCTTCCCCCTTCTCTCTCTCCCTCCCCTTCTCTCTCTCCCTCCCCCCTCTCTCTCCCCCCCTCCCTCCCCCTCTCCCTCCCCCCTCTCTATCCCCCCCTTTTCTCTCTCTCCCCCCCCCCCCCCCCCCCCCCCCCCCCCCCCCCCCCCCCCCCCCCCCCCCCCCCCCCCCCCCCCCCCCCCCCCCCCCCCCCCCCCCCCCCCCCCCCCCCCCCCCCCCCCCCCCCCCCCCCCCCCCCCCCCCCCCCCCCCCCCCCCCCCCCCCCCCCCCCCCCCCCCCCCCCCCCCCCCCCCCCCCCCCCCCCCCCCCCCCCCCCCCCCCCCCCCCCCCCCCCCCCCCCCCCCCCCCCCCCCCCCCCCCCCCCCCCCCCCCCCCCCCCCCCCCCCCCCCCCCCCCCCCCCCCCCCCCTCTCTCTCTCTCTCTCTCTTACTCAGCATGTCTGTCCATGCGGGGGCCTGTTCCCTGGCAGGACAAGGGGAAAAAATACCTTCCCATATGATATAAAGACAGTGGGCCCAGCAGTGTGTGTGTGTGTCACCTGAGACGACGGCTGGGCTGCACCATAGCAAAAGGGAACAGCTGCCTTCCAACCATTGGTCACGAGTGTGTGTGTGTGTCTCCTGTGTCACACACATTCTCAGATCCTTCACTAACCATCTATTAACAGACACACAACACAACACAGCATGCTGACTTACAGTACAAGTACACTCTCAACCTCCCTAGCGTCTCACAGTCAATTTTGCCTAACATCTTTAGACCAACAGAGCAGCACTTTCCCTGGCGATTCATTCATAACAAATAATACAGGGATTCAAAATAAACATTCAATTCAATACTGTTACTCATCACTTTCTCTCTCAGCTGATTTGACTCAAACCAAATTCTGCTCTGCTCCTCTCTTGTGTAAGAGAATGTGAGTGTTCTCTCTCTCTCTCTATCCTGTCTCTCTCTCCTCTCTCTATATCTCTCCCACATCTCTCACCCTCCCTCCCTCCCTCCCTCCCTCTTTCTCTGAGGGAATGTCCTTGGCCCATCTGACTTGCATCCTCCCTCTGAGGTGTCCGTCAACCCCCGGCGCCGGGCCTCTCCCCTGCCAGGCAGCCAATCAGAGCAGGAGGTGTAAATGATGTCAGATAGCGAATGGTCTGAGAGGCGGGGCCTCCCTCCAGGTGATTCATTATAAAGACACCTCTTATTATTATTATTAAGTGTTGGAGGGGCCACTGTAGGAGAGGCCCTTAATGAAAGTGGAGCAGGGAGAGAGAGAGCAGTGTGCTGAATATTCAGCAGCTGCTACCAGACTTGCTGACTCCTCGCGTTCATGCTCTGAATATAACGTATGATATACGGCTTACACACCAACACGCCTCTGATGCGCTCTGAGAGGGTATGCGTGTACGTGTGCCCGTGTGTGGGTGTGTGTTTACAGTATCTACTAGGAGTTTTGTAACTGAGCCACTGGATCCTCTTTCCCAGTATTTTGCTGGTGTACTGTAAGACACTGTAAAGAAAATGGGGGGGGGGGGGGGGGGGACTTCAGGAGAATATAATGCAAGTATGCAGGAGTTTACCGGGGAGATTTAGGAGAGAATGTGGAAAACGGAGAGAACTGCAAGCGTTTGGAGGAGACTGTGGTAGATGAAACACCGCGGCAGTGCATAGCAGACAGACTTGCGTCCCAAATGGCACCCTTTTCCCCCCTAGTGCACTACTTTAATCAGGGCCCTAGTGCACTATAAAGAGATCGGAGGGAATAGGGTGCCATTTTGGATGCAGGGAGACTTTATAGGAATGTAGACAGAACAGAGGGACTCTAGAAGTGTGTTAGGGTTCTGAGAACTGATAGGAAACAGATTGTTGTTTTTCCCCCTCAGATCTCTGGTGGTTGTGTCTCGGGTCACGACTCTGAGGAGAGGGTTGAGGCCTGCTTTGATGATGAATATGGATCAGGTGCTCTAAATGTCAGCTCCCAGTACTTCTTCTTCTCTGCTCTCATCCTTCTCTCTCATCCTTATTTCTTACTTTCTTTCTCTCTCTCTCTCTTTCTTTCTTTCTTTCTTTCTTTCTTTCTTTCTTTCTTTCTTTCTTTCTTTCTTTCTTTCTTTCTTTCCTCAATTCCCTGTCATCTGTGCAGTATCCATGGATCAGGCCTTCTCCTCTCCTCCATCCATCTCTTCTCTCTCCTCTCATCTCATGTCCTCTCATCCCCCATATCCCCTGGATGAAGCCCTCTCCCTGAGCTCCACATCTAATCATGGCACCATCATTTCTCACTCTAATTCTTTTGGCAGGGCCTGTCAAACAGCATACGCTAGAGGACACTGTGACTTTGAGATGCTGCTAATGACACAAGGATATTTCCCCCTCGCTCTTTGGTGATTAGATAGAGAGGGAGGCAGAGATATGGGTGGGAGAGGCAGAGAGAGATGATAGGAGCAAGGCCGAATTACCGAACAGGCACACAGGTCTACGTCCCCCAGGGCCCCCGATCTCCATGGGGCCCCCCCCAAAAAATTATATTATTTTATTTTTTGGGTCCCCTGGAGGTCGGGGCCCCCCAGATTACACACAGTACCAGTCAAGTGTTTGTACACACCTACTCATTTAAGAGTTTTTCTTTATTTTTACTGTTTTCTACATTGTAGAATAGTAGTGAAGACATCAAAACTACGAAATAACACATATGGAATCATGTAGTAACAAAAAAAGTGTTAAACAAATCAAAATATATTTGATATTTGATATTCTTCAAAGTAGCCACCCTTTGCTTTGATGACACTGTCGGCATTCTCTCAACCAGCTTCATGAGGTATTCACTTGGAATGCATTTCAATTAACCGGTGTGCCTTCTTAAAAGTTAATTTGTGGAATTTCTTTCCTTCTTAATGCGTTTGAGCCAATCAGTTGTGTTGTGACAAGGTATGGGTGGTATATAGAGGATAGCCCTATTTGGTTAAGGACCAAGTCCATATTATGCCAAGAACAGCTCAAATAAGCAAAGAAAAACGACAGTCCATCATTACTTTAAGACATGAAGGTCAGTCAATGTGGACATTTTCAAGAACTTTTAAAGTTTCTTTGAGTGCAGTCGCAAAAACCATCAAGCGCTATGATGAAACTGGCTCTCATGAGGACTACCACAGGAAAGGAAGAACCAGATTTACCTCTGCTGCAGAGGATAAGTTTATTAGAGTTGCCCGACTCAGAAATTGCAGCCCAAATAAATGCTTCACAGAGTTCAAGAAACAGACACATCTCAACATCAACTGTTTAGAGGAGACTGTGTGAATCAGGCCTTCATGGACAAATTGCTGCAAAGAAACCACTACTAAGACACCAATAAGAAGAAGCGACTTGATTGGGCCAAGAAACATGAGCAATGGACATTAGACCGGTGGAAATCTGTCCTTTAGCCTGATAAGTCCAAATTTGAGATTTTTGGTTCCAACCGCCGTGTCTTTGTGAGATGCAGAGTAGGTGAACGGATGATCTCTGCATGTGTGGTCCTACCGTGAAGCATGGAGGAGGAGGTGTGATGGTGTGGGGGTGCTTTGCTGGTGACACTGTCAATAATTTATTTAGAATTCAAAGGACTATCGTTTGTTTATCAACAGGACAATGACCCAACACACCTCCAGGATGTGTAAGGGCTATTTGACCAAGAAGGAGAGTGATGGAGTGCTGCATCAGATGACTTGGCCTCCACAATCACCTGACCACAACCCAATTGAGATGGTTTGGGATGAGTTGGACAACAGAGTGAAGGAAAAGCAGCCAACAAGTGCTCAGTATATGTGAGCACTCCTTCAAGACTGTTGTAAAAGTATTCCAGGAGAAGCTGGTTGAGAGAATGCCAAGAGTGTGCAAAGCTGTCATCAAGGCAAAGGGTGGCTACTTTGAAGAATCACAAATATAAAATGTATTTTGATTTGTTTAACACTTTTTTGGTTACTACATCATTCCATATGTGTTTTTTCACAGTTTGATGTCTCCACTATTTTTCTGCGTAGTAAAAACTAAGAAAAACCCTTGAATGAGTATGTGTGTCCAGAATTTTGACTGGTACTGTATGATAGTAAAATGTGTAGTATTGCAGGAAATTAGCTTGAATTGCAAAATTTGAACAATAGCATGGGGGGGGCATAGGTACGGTAGTATGGCCCTGGGTAGGAGAAGATGAGCTGACGATAATCACAAAAGAGAGGTGAAGGAGAGGGAGTGTGAGAAAGAAAGGTCGGTTAACTGCAAAACTCTTTTTCTAGCCTTCTTCATGTGGCAAAGCACGTTGGGATTCTCATCCACTTTCTCAACCAAACTTGCTGGGGAGCAGAGGAAGCCAAAAGTGGGCGGGTCTCTGTAACAGCCGTTTCAGTGGTTGTTGCCATGGCATTAAGTGTCGTGGACAAATTGTTGGCTAGTGGCTGAGGGCCCGTGCTGCTGTTTGTTACAGATAAGTGGAGGAGCCAGACGAGAGAGAGAGAGGTGGAGAGGCCTACAGCATACTGTGTATTAAATGCAGAGCACACTACTCTGTGCAGGCCCAGCCAACCACTACTCTGTGCAGGCCCAGCCAACCACTACTCTCTGCAGGCCCAGCCAACCACTACTCTGTGCAGGCCCAGCCAACCACTACTCTGTGAAGGCCCAGCCAACCACTACTCTGTGCAGGCCCAGCCAACCACTAGTCTGTGCAGGCCCAGCCAACCACTACTCTGTGCAGGCCCAGCCAACCACTACTCTGTGCAGGCCCAGCCAACCACTACTCTGTGCAGGCCCAGCCAACCACTATTCTGTGCAGGCCCAGCCAACTTTCCCACTTTAAAGCTTTCAAACACACATAAAACCCATCTAGTTCATTCTGTCTGTCTGCGCCCACCTCTTTTAGAGTAAAACCAATGAATCTTCAATCTAGTCTCCTGTTTTAATTTGTGCAATGGCTCCTTTGCATATAGGCTATACCTTCTGAGCTGGCCATATATCAAACATACACTGACACTTGACCACACACTTGTGTAAAGAACACAGAGTGCCAGGAGGGAGCTGCAGGAACTGTCAAAACAGAAGAATTGTCTGGAAGATGTGTGTGTGTGTGTGTGTGTGTGTGTGTGTGTGTGTGTTTGTATGGTGCGTCACAGAGAGTCTGAAATATAGAAGTTAAAGGGCCTTCGGGCTTTAAAAAAAAAAACATGTTAAGCCTGACCTGAGGCGAGTGCACAGCGCTCAACGTTAGACTTAGAGTCATAGTCAGTCTGCTCTGCTGTCTGTGTGTGTACTCCCCTAAGGGGGCTGGAGGCTGCACACTCACCGGTCACCTTCACTGCACTACACTGACCTCAGATCAGCCAGAAGAGTTAGGGTTGTTTGTGTAGAAGTCTAGTGAGTTCAGGGAGAGAGGGAGTGATGACTGTAGAATCATAGTGAAGGCTGCCTTTCTGTGTGATGTGTCATATTATGGTGATTGACAGAAGGCTTAGTAGCGTGTCGTACGCGTCTCATTTATTTCCACTGTTACTGCTGACAGCTAATCATTTGTTTGATACATGTTTCTGTGACTACTTTTGATTCGCACTTCAATTAATTACATTCTGCATGGCATGATAATGAAACAGCATTTTGGTTTTTTCAAGTGCTGGTCATGTGTTTGATTGTGTGTCTTTTGATACTGTAAAAAGTAGGTCTCTCTATTGTGTGTGTGTGTGTGTGTGTGTGTGTGTGTGTGTGTGTGTGTGTGTGTGTGTGTAATCGTGTGCAGCTCTTAGGAGGATAACACAATGAACCCTGACCTCTGTCTAATAAACTCCCTAGGCTCTGTAGCAGGGCGAGAGGCAACAGAGAGACACACACACACACACACACATACACATACACCAACACACACTGGACTATCCTGTCCCATTGGTTAACTGGCCTTACATGTTTGCCCTGTGGAGCCCTGCTAGTTGTTGTCAAGGGACCACAGGGAATGGAAACTGAAACGGATTTCATCGACTCAAGCAGCTAGAGAAAACCACAACCTTTTGTACACCAATGTTGCGCACATATAGGGGGTTATTATTTACTCACCCTCCCTCTCTCTCTCTATCGCAGGGCCCATAGGGCTCTGGTCAATAGTAGTGCACTATAGTAAAAGGGTGCCATTTGGGATGCACATTATGAGATTTTGTATTCATTCTATTCTCCCTTCAGTGGCCAATTCACTGAAGGCTTTGAAAGGACTGTAAGGTCTCTGGTTGATAATGTATTCTCAATTAGAGACAATTAACCATGTGAACCTGACTGACCTGAGCACAGTTTTGTCACCGCCTTAATAGACTGTCTCGCTGAGGATTTCATTAACCTCTTCACCCCTGTAAACATTTTGTCCTCGTGCCACTCATTATAGAGAAGAGGTGTGGGTTGTAAGAGAGGCGAAGGGTTAAATACACACAGTTCAAACTCACAGACAAACACACTCACTCACACACTTAGCCAACGCTGCTGTCACATGTTATAGAGACACTAAACCACTGGGCACTTGTATTTGTACACTGTATTTAAATACTGTATCCCTGACATATCTCATTCTATCATTTCCTACTGTTGTACATTGGATTTTAGTTACACTGTTTATACACACCACATATGTCTTTATATACTGTATTCCTAACATAGCTCACTCTAGTATGTCTACTGCTGTTTATATCATTATTAGTATATCTACTGCTGTTCATATCATTCTTAGTATATCTACTGCTGTTCATATCATTCTTAGTATATCCACTGCTGTTCATATCATTCTTAGTATATCTACTGCTGTTCATATCATTCTTAGTATATCTACTGCTGTTCATATCATTCTTAGTATATCTACTGCTGTTCATATCATTCTTAGTATATCTACTGCTGTTCATATCATTCTTAGTATATCTACTGCTGTTCATATCATTCTTAGTATATCCACTGCTGTTCATATCATTCTTAGTATATCTACTGCTGTTCATATCATTCTTAGTATATCTACTGCTGTTTATATCATTCTTAGTATATCTACTGCTGTTCATATCATTCTTAGTATATCTACTGCTGTTCATATCATTCTTAGTATATCTACTGCTGTTCATATCATTCTTAGTATATCCACTGCTGTTCATATCATTCTTAGTATATCTACTGCTGTTCATATCATTCTTAGTATATCTACTGCTGTACATATCATTCTTAGTATATCTACTGCTGTTCATATCATTCTTAGTATATCTACTGCTGTACATATCATTCTTAGTATATCTACTGCTGTTCATATCATGCTTAGTATATCTGGTGTAAATTCATCCGGTGTACATATCATTCTTAGTATATCCACTGCTGTTCATATCATTCTTAGTATATCTACTGCTGTTCATATCATTCTTAGTATATCTACTGCTGTACATATCATTCTTAGTATATCTACTGCTGTTCATATCATTCTTAGTATATCTACTGCTGTACATATCATGCTTAGTATATCTGGTGTAAATTCATCCGGTGTACATATCATTCTTAGTATATCTGGTGTAAATTCATCCGGTGTACATATCATTCTTAGTATATCTGGTGTAAATTCATCTGGTGTACATATCATTCTTAGTATATCTGGTGTAAATTCATCCGGTGTACATATCATTCTTAGTATAACTGGTGTAAATTCATCCGGTGTACATATCATTCTTAGTATAACTGGTGTAAATTCATCCGGTGTACATATCATTCTTAGTATAACTGGTGTAAATTCATCCGGTGTACATATCATTCTTAGTATAACTGGTGTAAATTCATCCGGTGTACATATCATTCTTAGTATAACTGGTGTAAATTCATCCAGTGTACATATCATTCTTAGTATAACTGGTGTAAATTCATCCGGTGTACATATCATTCTTAGTATAACTGGTGTAAATTCATCCGGTGTACATATCATTCTTAGTATATCTGGTGTAAATTCATCCGGTGTACATATCATTCTTAGTATAACTGGTGTAAATTCATCCGGTGTACATGCACAGAGATTGCATTTGGATTACCGTTACAGTGCTGTTGGAGTTGTTTAATTAGATTCGTTCCAATGATACTTGATTTCTTTAATTTGATTACTTTTTTAGAGGTTGTATTATTTGTGTACTTGTTGGACATTTTACTGCATTGTCAGGATCTAGTAACACAAGCATTTCGCCGCACCCGCCATAACATCTGCTAAACTCTGCATGCGACCAGCACACTTTGATTTGATTTGGAAATATGATTCCACCGTCTGCAAATTTCCCACCCAACCAATGTTTGCTGCTTTGGGATTGTATTGTTGACTTGGCACTCGTCTTGCTTTGAGAGGAGCCATCTTGTGCGGTAAGATGGACATCGGTGACCTCGTCAAGAGGTTTGGACATTGATGTGTGTGAGAATAGAGGCGCCGGTGGTTGACTGGGTGGATTCCATCAGACTCAGGAGAAAAAGTGGGTGTCAAGGTCACGAAGGTCGTAGGGTCGTGTACACAATATTTTAATTAAACATGTACAGACACACAAACACAAGCATGCAAACACACACACACACACACACACACACTGTCAGTCTGTCAAGCCTCTAGTAGGAAGTACCCCTCCCTTCAACGATCAAGTCTGAACTTGAGCAAGAACTCTCGTTGTCCTTTAAAAGTCAGTCATTAGGGGGTTGTATAAATGTTGTATAAAAGTTTGTTTAGAGCTCAAAGTGCGTTAAGGAGAGATTTCTGAAAACTCTAGGGTATGAATACACGGCTCTGCGCTGCGCCTCGCTACGGCTCGCACACACACTCATAACACAGGCCCTAACTGGAAGGAGTTTGTTGTCATAGCAACAGTAAAATTAGATGACTTTACTGTCAGCCGTAATGTGTCATGGCCCTGCCTCGCCTGGTGCCTTGCCTGCCGTCATGGCAACGTAACAAGAAAACGCTCCCTGTGTGTTCCGTTGTTCCCTTCTCCTCGACGACCGACGCCACGACAACGTCCAACTGGGAACCATGTCACACCAATAACCTTCCCTATCACCTCGCTGCCACCCACACCTTGACGAGCCTGCCATATATCTCAACCCCTCGCTTACCTTTCTTTGTTCATCCCCTTTCTATTTTCGAGGCTTTTCAAGTGTAGGAATATCTATTGTCGAGCTTCGGAGGAGATGTGTTACGGTCAACGTGAGTACTGGTGCAACATGGCTCCGTCAGGTAGCTGCTGTTGATATCCCAGGGATATCGTCAGTTAAGGAGGAACTATAGATAACAGATATCTACAGACTGGAAGCTAGATGACAGATGAACCTGCTCTAGGCTACTGTTTGGTTGTCGTATAAGCACATATGTGACTGCCATGGTCCATGCAGCCTACAGACATTTATGGAGGAAGAAAAGGTCCAATCAAATCAAACTTTATTGGTCGCGAACACGTCTGCGGATGTCATCACAGGTGCAGTGAAATGCGTGTGTTTCTAGCTGCAACTGTGCAGTAATACTGCAGCTAGCTGTACAAAAACAATACACACAATCCAGAAATGAAGAAATGTCGGGAGCGAATCCAAATAGCAACCCAACGATCAGATACATCTGCCTATCTGAAAGCCGCTTGGAATCGAAAGCCGGTTTAGGCTGTTCGGCGGCCATATCCACAGCACACATACAATGTATGACTAACAGGCTCCGAGACAGTTTCTATCTACAAGCCATCTGACTGGACTGACTACCAGACTCCTATTCTCCTGCTCAATTTATACCCCCTCAATACATGTGTAAATATTGGACTATAAACGTGCCTTCCTGTATTATACTTATGCTAAAATGTCTAATCTATTCTACTGAGATGTTTACTTTGTTTGTATTCTTGTTTTTTTTACTATTTAGTATTGTATGTTGCGTTGCCGAGAAGGAACCTGCAAGAAAGCATTTCGTTGGACGATGTATACCATGCGTTTCCCCTACATACAACGAATAAAGCTTGATACTTCAAACTACTCTACAGAATAGAGTCTATAGTCCAATGCATATTTTTATGAGGGCAAGAGAAAACCTATCGACAGATGTCAAAACCGTAGGCTAGTGCTTGGTGGCCATAATCATACATTGTCTACCGTACAACCTACAGTAAATATATGTGTTCTATTCTATATATATATAGCTCAGTCCATGTAACTCGGTGAAGAAGAATTATCAGAGCAGGAAAGAAGAGTAGCTTCCCAAATAGCACCCTATTCCCTTCATAGTGGGCCCATAGGGCCCTGGTCAAAAGTAGTGCACTATATAGGAAATAGGGTGCCATTTGAGACGCAGGGCTGTTGTTCTGTGGTGAAAGCGGCTCAGAGGGGGCCGGGAGCCATGGCAACGTGACAGCTGTCATAGCTAGGGGGGAAAGGGGATGGATGTTGACAGCTGTCCGTCAATCAGCCAGAGAGAAGAGTCAGATCGGGGGATGATTTCCTTGGCTCATAGCATGATCACACAGGGTGAGCTGGCTACTACATATCTCCTGCTGGGATTAATCTTATCCTAGTGTGTGTGTGTGTGTGTGTGTGTGTGTGTGTGTGTGTGTGTGTGTGTGTGTGTGTGTGTGTGTTCATTTCCATCTTGCGATCATCTTATCGACAGAAGACGACACCTAACACAGGATATAAGCATTTACTATGCAGTCAATTTAGCTACTGTTCTAGCAATTCATCTGCAGTTAACTAATGCATTCTAACGCTCATCTTATCTCCAATGGTTGGTGTGATTGTTACAGCAACCATTTCTGAGGATCCCATCAAAACTGTCTCAAAACCCACTGTAGAAGCATCAGAGTTGCAGACATGACTTGATTCATAGTAACCCAGTCTTGTGCTCTTCTCCCCTCCCCCATCCAGGAGAGAGTCCAGGGCTGGATGGGACCCACCATGCCGCCCAGTAAGAAGGCCCAGAGCCCCAGCAGTGGTTTGGGAGCGACCCGGGGTCTGAGTCCCCTCTACAGGGAGGCGGAGGCAGCCGACCTGTCCCTGTCTCTGTCGGCATCCTTCTCCAAGGCCGAGGACGAGGAGCTCACCAGCCTCTCCTGGCTCCACGAGAGCACAGACCTTCTCAACAGCTTCTCTCACTCGGGGCTCCGCTCCGTCTCCCCCCTGCAGGACCCCGACGGTCACCCTCTACCCCCCCACTCCCCCTCCTCCTCCTCCCCTTCCCCCGACCCATGTGATTCTTCCCAATACGACCTGGCCACGGGAGCCAATCGGAAGCCTCCGTACTCGTTCAGCTGTCTGATCTTCATGGCAATAGAGGACGCACCATCCAAGAGGCTGCCGGTGAAAGATATCTATGGTTGGATCCTGGAGCATTTCCCGTATTTCGCTAGCGCCCCTACTGGTTGGAAGAACTCGGTACGCCACAATCTGTCGCTTAATAAGTGTTTCAAGAAGGTGGACAAGGATAGGAGCCAGGTAAGGAGGAGGCTAGCAAAGACACACACACACGTACGCACATGCTCACACACACACACACACACACACACACACACACGCACACTCACACACACACACACACACACACACACACACACACACACACACACACACACACACAGCTGCACCACACTCTCTTGCTCTCTTTCTCTCGCTCTCTCTCTCTATCTCTTTGTTTGTTTGAGGTGCTTGGATGCATTTCAAATTCAGTTATCAGGAGAACAGCCATTTCAATCTCCGAGTCAAACATATCCAGTATTTTGTCTACACATGTACAAGGAATTGCTTTATCAATACTTCATCATCTCACTGAATTCCAACTAAAAAGCAGAAGTTTGGCGTTCTCTGGAGGGAACAGCCATTTCAGTTTTGATTTAAATCTAGATCTGGTTTCATCTAAAGGCTTAAATATTTCACTAATCATTCTCCTATTTCAGGAGCTGGTTACATATACCATATATACTAATTAGGAAAATAATTCCCATAACCAATTAATACTAAAAGTTGTATTAACATTCATGTCAATAGATATCAGATATCATCTGGGAAAATGTAAATAAATACTGGAAGAAAGGGTTATAACCCACACTCACTGAGCTCTTCTTTACATTTTAATGTCTTATTTCTTCAGCCAGGTCACCCGTGATAAAAGTCATTATTCGACATCCATCCATGTCTGAGGATGACGTGAAAACGCTTCCAAATTTGACTTTTGGGGCAACTTTGAAAGCTGGCGTTTGAGGAACATGGCTGAACGTCCAATTCTGACGTGAGGCTGTTCCGGAGCTGGTTGAATTGTTCTGCAGCAGAGGTCAGAACTAAGGGACGTGTTTCGGCGACAGCCGAGCGTTTGGAGAACAACAGACATCCACCCATATTTACAGATGACGTCACGTTGGAGTACTGCTGCTTTCTTTTTTTCACAATCATTATTCACAATCATTATTGACATACATTATTTACACACATTTCCTACTGTTTTCCACCAAAGATCCTGTTGCTCAAAGGCAGAAACCTAACAGAAGTTCTTCATTCAAGCCTCTACGGCTCTGTTTGTAAGACATAGAAATTCTTCTCTGTCACTTCCTCATTTAAGTGGCTGTACAACTTCTAAGCCCTGGAACCTCAGTTGGCACACATCATGTTTGACCGCATTAAAGTGTCTGGCTACAGGGGACAGTTCACTGTGATGCATTTCTTTCTTCGCCCTCGTACGGGAAAGAAAATGTATGTCACGGGGGTAGAATTTCCTGTAAAACAAAATTTGTGGTCTATTTACTCAAGTGCCCCATGTGGCTATTATTATCTTGGGAAGTCTAAGAAAGAATTGAAAGTTCGTATTACAGAGCACAAGAGCAGAGCACCCCTGTAGCCAGACACCATGTGTCTTCTAATGAAGTTCATATGTGAGAATTGCCAGAACAATCCGAGATGCCAAAAATATATTTTCGCTCCCTCAGGCATATAATTACCCATAAGGCTTATATTATGTACACTATACAGGCTTTAGCTTGTGCATTAGATTCTTTATGAAATGAACTTGTGAGCTCTTAACTACATTTGCCCAGCACATGAACCACAGCCTTTCCCTTGTGAGTGAATGTGATATGTGGAAGGACAAAATGTACAAACTGTATCGTGTGTGTGTGTGTGTGTGTGTGTGTGTGTGTGTGTGTGTGTGTGTGTGTGTGTGTGTGTGTGTGTGTGCGCGTGTCTGCCCTTAAGTTACTCTGTCATCTGGCCCCTTGACTACAACTGCATAGAGTTTTCCTTGTATACATATCTCCATAGTAACTAGGTTGCAGTTGACATAAAAGTATGCTGTTGCTGTGGAGACGGGGAAACTGATTTGGCTATACTGACTTTGAGTGTGTGTGCCCGCCCTTGGGTATGTACAAGAATGTGTGTGTGTGTGTGTGTGTGGGTGTGTGATGGCAAGGACAGAAAGGTGCAGTTGGCAGGGACATTTTTTTTCCTCTCACACAGACAGTTTAAGACAGCCAATTAGTTCACTCTCCAATTCTGTCAAATAACCGCTCAGCCCAAACTGACTACCAACTGTTACAGGAACAGAAAATACATCGTTACATAAAGACGCATACCTCAGTATACACACACGAATATGTGCCTGGTCTTAAAAACAGCTATTTTACCTGAGAAAAAAGGCTGCTTTGTATGGAATCATAACGATGTCAACTGTGTAATTTCGAGGAAAGACTAACGTTACTATTGCATTCAGCTACTGTCTTTCTCAGGAGAAGCTGTTTGTCCAGTTTTTCTTTCCCTTTTAAATGCCTTTCCTCTGTCTGTTTATCTCTGGATTGAGCAGTACGGGTCGGGTAAGCATTTTTTACATGGCCTTATATTCCACATTAACATCAAGCTAGTGGGGAGGGAAAATCTTCCAATTGGATTGGGGTTTAGTATAGTGAACAGTCTTGGTTGGTCCACGGGCTAAGTCCTTGCTGGGTCCACGGGCTAAGTCCTTGCTGGGTCCACGGGCTAAGTCCTTGCTGGGTCCACGGGCTAAGTCCTTGCTGGGTCCACGGGCTAAGTCCTTGCTGGGTCCACGGGCTAAGTCCTTGCTGGGTCCACAGGCTAAGTCCTTGCTGGGTCCACGGGCTAAGTCCTTGCTGGGTCCACGGGCTAAGTCCTTGCTGGGTCCACGGGCTAAGTCCTTGCTGGGTCCACGGGCTAAGTCCTTGCTAGGCCTTGGCTTGGAATAAAAAAGCCTTTTTTTTTGCAAATGCACCAAATTATATTTCCATTAATTTAGAGAGGTGGAGATTATTATGACAAGACACGATTTGTTCCAGAGAGTGTGTTTCTGGGTCATATTCAGGTAGACGACAAGACTACTGACTGGGGTTAGCTTAGTGTGTGTGTGTGTGTGTGTGTGTGTGTGTGTGTGTGTGTGTGTGTGTGTGTGTGTGTGTGTGTGTGTGTGTGTGTGTGTGTGTGTGTGCGTGTGTGTGTATGTGTGTGTGTGTGTGTGTGTGTGTGTGTGTGCGTGTGTGTGCGTGTGTGTTTGTGTGTGTGTGTGTGTGTGTGTGTGTGTGTGTGTGTGTGTGTGTGTGTGTGCGCGCGCGTGTGTCTGTGCGAGACAGTCAGAGGGCTCAAGTCTCACGGTTTCCATGGTGTTGTTTACAAACAGGATTCCTCCATTGGTGAATGAGAAGCCTTAATGACAGGACACGGTGTTGTGCTCATAATACACACACACACACACACACACGCAGCTTTATATTGGTTATGAAATCAAAGCTGAAAAGTGGGTTATGAAGAAACAGTTCTGTATGAGAAGCAGTTCAAAAAGAGCGATTTGGTCAATGCAATACTCTCAACGCTTTCCCAGGGTATTGGGATCAGACAATGAAACAACTTTGAACTAAATCTCTGTTTTCATTGTTGGCTAAAGTGGAAACAGACTGGTAACCAGGCTAACTCAAGATCCATAGCAACAGATCTCTGGTAAAAGGGGTGTTTCAGGGTCTACATGGAACTCAAAAGGTTTCTACCTGGAACCTAAAAGGGTTTTTCATAGGGCTCTCTTGCACTCTAAAAATGTGGGGTTCAACAAGGGTTCTTCTAAGAACCTTAGAGTTCTTGGCACTGAACGTGGCCCCCAGTAGGTTCTTCCAAGAACCCAATAGGAGGTGGGGTTCATCGAGGTATCTCCTTAGTTGGTGGGGGTTCTTGCAGGAACCTAACTGCCCAACTGAAACATTTAGGTGCAGGCACTTCACTGAAAAACGTAAAGATCTCTTCAATTTAAGGTAAGGTTTGTCCTTTGTATGATCTACATTTATTTTGTTTAATGATGATACCATCTATCTTTTCATATTTGTGCCAATCTTTCAAAAACAGAAAATGGACACAAGTCAATGGATATCAATCAACAAAGAGGTAAGAATATTTTGAAGGCTAGCTGTATTGAGTGCAGATGACTAAACTGCTCACCTTTGCGTCTGTGTCTGCAGGTATGAAGACGAGGAGGCATACAAAGGTATGTCAGTAGCTGTTGGTATGTTATTATGCAGATCACATTTACCATATTCCTCTCTTACCTCTTCAATGAATATCCCATAGGCCTCTACATTATGGACATGGTATATGAAAACCATTATCAAAGCCGTTGTTTTCATTCCCATTTACCACAAAAAACAAGGTATGAATACTGTAGTGTGCATGTTTTATTAATCATCTGTATAATTACTATTCTTTGGGATTCACAGACTTCACCCTCCCTACACCTCTGATGAATATAACAGGAAACCTGTTTGATCACCATGCTCTGCAAAATCATTCTGGCTATGGATACAGAGAACATCAACACATTAACATCATCACACCATTGGACTTGGGGCTCTGCTGGGAGTTTACCTCATATTTAGATTGTTTTATTCTGCTTTGCCTCTAAAATCATAATAAACACTGAGAACTAAAATACCGTGTTATTGTTGTGATTGTTATGCATATTATTATTAATATTAATAATAGTAATAGGGGGCGGGGGGGGGGGGGTAGTTCAAAATGAACCCCAAAAGGTTCTTTGAGGATCCATTAAAAGGGGTTCTTTAAAGAACTTATAGGGGTTCCCCCACAGTTTCAATTTGAAGAACCCCTGAAGGACACTGCAGGAACCTTTTGCTTTTTAAAGTGTATGGGGACAGCTGAAGAACCCTTTTAGGTTCTACATCCTTCTTTACAAAGAGTGTAGGGTTGGTCACAGCAGATGAAGAAAAACAGATCCTATGTTTTCAATGACTCTTCAATGTATTTGGAACAAAGAGTTATCTGATATAACCTTGTCTGCCATTATACTATGATGCATCTTAGAACCATGGCAACACCCGGATCCCTGGTATGTGGTTGGTTGAAGAGGTATACAGTATTAGGGTCAGTAACAGCAGGACCATTTAATATCCTCCCCCCTCCCCCCTCTCTCTCTCTCCTCTCTGCCTTCTTTTCCTAGTGGGTCCCAGACTACAGAGTACAGTTTATGTAACAGAGGAAACAGATGTGGGGAGCATACAACTCCTCTCTTTCTCTCTGTCTTCCATTCTGTCTGTCTGTCTGTCTGTCTGTCTGTCTGTCTGTCTGTCTCTCTCTTTCTCTCTTTCTTTCTCTCGTTGACAGACTGAGTTGGCCTGGACTAGAGGTCTGCTGTGGGACTGATTTTCTTCATCCCGCTCCTGCTGCTTTTCGTACTGCGCCCCCTCCTGCTGCTTTTCGTACCGCGCCCCCTCCTGCTGCTTTTCATACCGCGCCCCCTCCTGCTGCTTTTCGTATCGCGTCCCCTCCTGCTGCTTTTCGTACCGCGTCCCCTCCTGCTGCTTTTCATACCGCGCCCCCTCCTGCTGCTTTTCATACCGCGCCCCCTCCTGCTGCTTTTCGTACCGCGCCCCCTCCTGCTGCTTTTCATACCGCGCCCTCTCCTGCTGCTTTTTGTACCGCGCCCCCTCCTGCTGCTTTTCATACCGCGCCCCCTCCTCCTGCTTTTCGTACTGCGTCCCCTCCTGCTGCTTTTCATACCGCGCCCCCTCCTGCTGCTTTTCGTACCACGCCCCCTCCTGCTGCTTTTCATACCGCGCCCCCTCCTCCTGCTTTTCATACCGCGCCCCCTCCTGCTGCTTTCCGTACTGCGCCCCCTCCTGCTGACTTCTTGACTGACACCAACCCGCTCCCGCAAGAAGTGGTCCCGAATCGGACTGCAGTCCCGTTATTGTAGGTGTAGCAGCCCAGGTCCCAGCCGTTTTGAGATCACACATATAGACGTATTTGATCTTGCACGCCTCAAGAAAGAGAGGGAAGGTAGGCCACTGAACGTAAATCAGCAAGAATTAGGCTATTTGAGTTTGTGAATATTGCTAACAAACAGGTGCTTTAACACGAGAACACGTACAAGACAGAAAGACGACCGTTCTCAATAATCTGCGGGACTAAAACATATTTTAATTCCAAAATTGTCTGTCTGACCGCCCGTTCCTGACCGCAGCATGAAAAATGCTCTCAGCCTGGCCACAGGTCCCGTGGGATGCCCTCTGGAATGCAGCTCTTTAGCCTACACCACTCTGTGTGTACTCTTTACAATCAGTGCTTTTCTGTCTTTTTCTGTTAATAGTGTCTATTAAGACATGTGTTTCAAGATTTAAGTTTTGTTCTAAACTGGGTGGTTTAAGCCCTGAATGCTGATTTGGCTGACAGCCGTGATATATCAGATCGTAAACCATGGGTATGACAAAACATTTAGTTGTTACTGCTCTAATTACATTGGTAACCAGTTTATAATAGCAATAAGGCACCTCGGGGGGTTGTGGTATATTACCAATATACCACGGCTAAGGGCTGTATCCAGGCACTCCAGGCAAGTGTTTAAATTGTGCAGTATTAGCAATAGTAAATACGATTGTGGTAGCAGCCGTTGTGATGTGTGTGTGTGTAGCGTGTGTGTGTGTTTGTGTGCAGAGAGTCAGTGCAGATGGTCAGTCCAGTTCAAGTGTTCAGCAGTCTGATTGCTTGTAGATAGAAACGGTCTCTGAGTCTATTGGGATCAGACGTCATGCTCCGATACCATCTGCCCAACGGTGAGGGAGTAAACAGCTCGTGGCTGGAGCGTGTGGGGTCCTTGACGATGCTGTGGGCCTTCCTCTGGCACCGTTTCTAGTAGATATTCTAGATGGGTGGGAGCACAGTCCCAGTGATGTACTGAGCCTTCTTCAACACCGGCTGGAGGGCCTTGTGGTTGTGGACGGAGCAATTGCCGTATCAGGCCGTGATGTGACTAGTCAGGATACTCTCCATGGTGCAGAAGTAGTACTCGGAGAGGTGCCGTGCCGTGTTTCCTAAGCCGCCTTAGGAAGTAGAGACCGTGTTGCACCATTTTGACAAGAGTGGTGATGGTTTTGGTCCATGTCAAGTCATCGGTGATGTCTGTGTAACCAGCTCAGATATTTTTTTTGTTTCTTTCCCTAAGGGTTAAAGCTAGCATTGGGTTTCTATTTATCTGATCCTAGATCTGTTGTTAAGGTCAACTTCTACCTCCTGGAGCCATGTGACTTCAGGGTTTCCGGCAGCCTTCCCAGAACACTTTATAAACACAGATGGGCAGTGGCGTGGAACCAGGTTGGGTTGGGTCGTAGTGTCGGCACAGAACACTGAGCACACATGCAGCTGGTTCTTCTAGGAACAAGGCTCTTTCCAAGACACCAAGACAGGGGGGGGGGAAATAGTGGTGACCAGCCAACCCAAATTGAAATAGCCTAGGCACTGTTGTTTTTAGTTGAGCGACGTCAGAGAGAGAAACACTCAATGTAAACTAGTGGGACTCGTCTCTGCTGGTAAACGCAGCTATATATCCAGATACATCTCTCACTCATCCCCATTGCGAGGGCTGGCACGAAGGGCCATCTTCTCCACTGTGAACCAATCCTGAATAAATCTGTCACCTAAATTCTAGCCATTCCCTGTTAACGGCAGGGTTATTTCCATACCTCAGTGCCTCTGAAGTACATGTAACCATGCTAAGAACACACACTACATGGCCAAAAGGATGTGGACAGCCCTTCAAATTAGGGGATTTGGTTATTTCAGCCAGTTATTTCATTGCTAACAGGTGTATAAAATTGAGCACACGGCCATGCAATCTCCATAGACAAACATTGGCAGTAGAATGGCCTTACTGAAGAGCTCAGTGACTTTCAATGTGGCACCGTCATAGGATGCCAGCTTTCCAACAAGTCAGTTTGTCAAATGTATGCCCTGCTAGAGCTGCCCCGGTCAACTGTAAGTGCTGTTATTGTGAAGTGGAAACGTTTAAGAGCAACAACGGCTCAGCCATGAAGTGGTAGGCCACACAAGCTCACCAAACGGGACCGCTGAAGCACTTAAAAATCGCCTGTCCTCGGTTGCAACACTTACTACCGAGTTCCAAGCAGCCTCTGGAAGCAACGTCAGCACAAGAACTGGTCGTCGGGAGCTTCATGAAATGGGTTTCCATGGCCAAGCAGCTGCACACAGGCCTAAGATCACCATGCAAAATTCCAAGCGTCGGCTGGAGTGGTGTAAAGTTTGCTGCCATTGGACCCTGGAGCAGTGGAAACGCGTTCTCTGAAGTGATGAATCACGCTTCACCATCTGTCAGTCTGATGGACGAATCTGGGTTTGATGGATACCATGAGAACACTACCTGCCTGAATGCATAGTCCCTACTGTAACGTTTGGTGGAGGAGGAATAATGGTCTGGGGCTGTTTTTCATGGTGCTGCCTAGGCCCCTTAGTTCCAGTGAAGGGAAATCTTAATGCTACAGCATACAATGACATTCTAGACGATTCTGTGACTCCAACTTTGTGGAAAAAGTTTGGGGAAGGCCCTTTCCTGTTTCAGTATGATAATGCCCCCGTGCACAAAGTGAGGTCCATACAGAAATGGTTTGTTGAGATTGGTGTGGAAGAACTTGACTGGCCTGCACAGAGCCTTGACTTCAACCCCGTTGAACACCTTTGGGATGAATTGGAACGCCGACTGCGAGCCAGGCCTAATCGCCCAACATCAGTGCCCGACCTCACTAATGCTCTTGTGGTTGATTTGAAGCAAGTCCTCGCAGCAATGTTCCAACATCTATTGGAAAGCCTTCCCAGAAGAGTGGAGGCTGTTACAGCTGCAAAGGGAGGACCAACTCCATATTAATGCCCATGATTTTGGAATGAGATGTTCGACGAGGAGGTGTCCACATACTTTTGGCTTAGTGTAGCTGACACCAGTAACCAGTCCCTTCAGCCTCACTTGTCCTGGGTCTAAAGCCCTAATTCCCTGCTACCGTGGCTGACACACACCTGCAGGAGAAACAGGCCTGGTGTTGCATCCCAAATTGCATCCTATTCCCTATTCCCTGCACTACTTTTCACCAGGGCCCATAGGTCTAGTGCACTATGTAGGGTATAGGGAATAGAGTGCCATTTGAGACGCTGATCTGGTGTTGTGTGGGTGAATGAGGATAAACCAGTTCCACCTAATGGAGCTGTGCAAGAAACCTCCAGTGGGGTTTTGAGAATGGCACCAATGCATGTTCTGGGAGAGGAGTTGGAGGGGGTGAAGGGAGGAGAGGGAGAGACAAGGGTGCAGCTGCAAAACACTTATTTTTTGGGGGGGGCGAGGGGTTACTGCATACTGTTGGTTGGACCTCATTAGCTTACAAAAAAGAATAACACCCATTAACAAGACTTGGGGTCACTTTCTTTGCCAACAACACTCCACCACCACTACTCCTCTCAGGTTAGACGTTACTCTGGGACCCATGGCAGGATGTGCTGTGGGATCGGTTTACCCTCCCCAAATACTAACCATAGCCATGAGTTTTTAAAAACAAGAAACTGGTCCCAGATCAAATGTCTAGTGGTAAAGTTCATCCTAATCTGCCAACACTGACATAGTTCAGCACCTCCTCTCCACCCCCTGCTGTTGCCTGTTGCCTAGGCGAGTTCTGCGCTCTGATTGGCCCATCGACCGAGGGCTGTGGAGCTCTGATTGGCCCATCGACCCGGGGGCTGTGGAGCTGTCTGCTGATTGGTGGTTGGGGGTGGTGAGGTCAGCAGACAACTCTAATGTTGGGAGCATCGATTTAACAGGCTGCCAAGCGGCGTGCTCACACACAAACACACACACACAAACACACACACACACATATGCACACACACACACATATGCACACACACGCAGTGGACTGGCGGGAGAGTGCGAGGGGGAAATTTGGGCCGGCAGGGTCACCTCTGCGGGGGTGAGATGTGAGTGATGTCATGGTGCGTGTGTGTGTGTGTGTGTGTGTGTGTGTGTGTGTGTGTGTGTGTGTATTCGTGTGTGCATGGTTGGGTGTACTATCATACTCTCCAGGGAAGGCATCTCTAGCTGTACTAGACCCACACTAGGGAGCTAGGCATGCTGGGTAATGTCAGACACCACAGGGGAAGTGGCTGGACTGGGTACACACACATGCCTGTAAACATATGAGGCCTAAATATTACAACCTAGTGCTTGTAATGAAGTCTATATACTCTGTCCTTTAACAAAACACAGAAAAAGTCACAGTGATGGGATTGATTATATTAGCTCAGTTGGTAGAGGATGGCGTTGACAACGGGTTCAATTCCCAGGACTACCCATATGGAAAAGGTACGCAGGCATGACTAAGTCACTTTGAACTTTTGAACACGCACACACACACACTCTTCGCACTCTCGTCACTCCATTGTCTTTCTACTGTCTATTTGGCAGGCGTGATCGGAGTAGTGAAGTAAGAAGTTGCATGGGGGTTGTGTGTGTGTGTCTCTCCAACGGCACTGAGGGGAAGTAGACGTCTTCATTGGGCGGGGGGAGTTCTAAAATAGAACAGCACAACCCCTCTGGAATGGAAAACTCTCCTCCGGTCTTAACCAAGTGCTCTGTGGTGATGTTTCACTTTGGAAAATGGAAATATCACTGCAATAACACACACACACACACACACACTATCACTGCAGAGAATATATTAAGACTAATATGCCTTGAAGACATATCTTCTGATAGAATGTACATTTGTGTGATATGTATGAGTCCTGGGGTGATGTTTGAGAGGTACTGTATTTCCGGAGTTTTCCTAATGGATTCAGTCATGTTCTGTTTCAATGTGCTTCATCTGGTTGGGATCTGGTCTGCAGCACAACTCTGTAAGAAAGTGAAGGAGAAGAGGGGCGAGAGAGAGGGAAGGAGAGAGAGAGAGAGGCAGAGGGAGGGAGAGAGAGTGAGGCAGAGGGAGGGAGAGAGAGCGTCAGGGGGAGGGAGGGAGAGAGAGGGATGGGTGGAGAGAGAGAGGGGGAGAAAGTAAGAAGCGAGAGAGGGGGAAGGAGAGGGAGAGGGGCAGAGGGAGGGAAAGGCAGAGGGAGGGAGAGAGGGAGAGGCAGAGGGAGGGAGAGAAAGAGGCAGAGGGAGGGAGGGAGAGAGAGAGAGGCAGAGGGAGGGAGAGAGAGAGGCAGAGGGAGGGAGAGAGAGAGGCAGAGGGAGGGAGAGAGAACATCAGGGGGAGGGAGGGAGAGAGAGAGAGGGGGAGAAAGTAAGAAGAGAGAGAGAGTGACAGAGAGACTTTGTGAATAGAACTAGGGGCATTAAGTCGCTGACAACAACAGAAAGGCAGGACATATGGAGAGGGTTGTGTGCTGGATGTTGACTGAGCTTGTGCTTTGGACCTGTTTGTTCTGCTCTGTGTCTCCTTGTTTGTTTGTGGTCTGGTGTGTCTATGATGTAGGCTGGTTTTCCAGGGACAGTGGATACTGAGAGCAACAACTGTCATGTAGCCATGGTTCAAATGGTCAATGCTTCTGTTTCCATGTTGTTAGTTAAATAATACTAACCATCCTCTTTTCTCTCTGCCTCTCTCTCTCTCTCTCCCTCACTCTCTCTCTCCCTCACTCTCTCTCTCTCTCCCTCACTCGCTCCTTCCCTCTCTCAGAGTATAGGTAAAGGCTCGTTGTGGTCCATAGATCCAGAGTACCGAAACAACCTGATCCAGGCTTTGAAGAAGACCCCGTACCACCCCTACTCCCCAGGACTGGTTACCCCCTCCACCTCTCCCCCCACCTCTCCTCAGGCGTATCACAGGTAGCTTACATACCTCTCACACTTCACACACTTTCTTCATTCTGTCTTTTATACCTTCTTCATATCGTTCACCCACTTCTTCCCTCTTTCCCTAAGGCATATCACAGGTAGCTACACACCTCTCGCTTTCTCTCACACACACACACACACACACACACACACACACACACACACACACACACACACACACACACACACACACACACACACACACTTCCCTTGTGTCCCTTATTCTCTCCCTCTCTTTTTGACCCCTTGCCACCCCAATTTGTCATTGACATTCCCCCCCCAGTTTCCCCCGTTCCTTCCCTTCTTACCTCCTCACATCCCCCTCTTCTTATCTGCTTCTATAATTCTTTGTTCCCCCCTTTTACAACTCTGTCCCTCTCCCTTACCTTCCTTTCCTCCTCTCTTCTCTCCATTCTCCCACCTCTCATTCCTCTCGTTTTCTCTCCTCTCTGGTCACCCCAGTGGGTAGCTATGTCAGAGAAAACCACTATAAAGCTTTTTCAGTTTTTTCTCTCTTTCTTCTCTCTGGCCCTCCATCGGTCAGCCAGTCAGTGGGCAGGTTGGCTCGCAGAACCACTGGACTGTGTAAGACCGAATAATTGGCTCAGTGTAAAACGTAAAAGTGTCATTTTTAACAATGAGGGATGGGGAGGTGGAACAAATTGGAGGCCAGTTTCCGGATGCTGGTAGAAAAGGGAAAGATGTCAGTTTCTCCATTACATTATACAGCATGAGAAAGAGGAATAAGGCGAATACGTTTTCTATTGACAGAGACTTCACGCCCGGGGTCCCTAGCGGCACTTTGACTCAGTAGCCCACATGCGCGCGCACACGCACACAGAAGAACCCATGTGTGGAAACGGACAGGGCTATTGGAGAGGAGGCATGTTTGTCTGTGTCCTTCAGTGAGGGGCATTGTGATGGTATCAAAGTCAGGTCAGTGATTATGGTACAGAGAGCGTGCAGAGGGCTTTGTGGGGCCAGGATTATCTCAGTGGTGTATACAATGGGAGGGAGGGAGGGAGGGGGAGGAAGGGGGGGGGAGGGGGAGACAGATTCACATGTGTTTTCTTTGTCTACCTCCATTGTTGTGCCTCAGAGAGCTCACATTTCTCAGTTCCACCTTCCACCAATGACTTACTCTGCTCCTGAATGATTGTGCATGGCATGCAGAACATTTAGGGGTTCCATGAGAGGGAGGATGGGAAGGAGGAGGAAGAGAGACAGAGTAGAGCATGCTGGGTATCAGGTCAGCTCCCTGGCGCATTCCTTCACACCCTATCGGCATCTGGATGGGGGAGGAGGGAAGCGAGCGGGGAGGAGAGGGAGTCTCGAGGGACTAGAGAGGGAGAGAGCGGGAGGAGGGCTGAACGACCGTCTGCCACGAGTTAGCCCCTCGCGAGACGATTAATGCATGGTTGCCTAGGCGACGGGAACGCCTCCATGGCAACACATGCGCTGAGACAGGTGCAGCCACACCACAAATCTATTTGTTGCCTGGCGGAAGAAGAAAATAATTAGAAAGAGAGAGGGATAGAGGAGAAGAGAGGGAGAAAGAGGGAGAGAGAAAGGGATAGAGGAGCAGAGAGGGAAAAAGAGGGAGAGAGGAGAAGAGAGGGAGAGCGGAGAAGAGGAAGAAAGAGGGAGCGTGGAGAAGAGAGGGAGAGGAGAGAGAGAAGAAAATAGAGGGGGGACAGATAGAGAGGGAGAGGAGAGAGAGAGAGAGGAAATAGAGGGGGAGAGCTAGAGAGAGAGGAAAATAGAGGGGGAGAAAAATAGAGAGAGAGGAAAATAGAGGGGGAGACAGATAGAGAGAGAGGACAATAGAGGGGGAGACAGATAGAGAGAGAGGAAAATAGAGGGGGAGACAGATAGAGAGAGAGGAAAATAAAGGGGGAGACAGATAGAGAGAGAGGAAAAAGAAGGGGAGACAGAGAGAGAGAGAGAGAAGAAATAGAGGGGGAGACAGAGAGAGAGGAAATAGAGGGAGACAGATAGAGAGAAAGGAAATAGAGGGGGAGACAGAGAGAGAGGAAATAGTGGAGACAGAGAGAGAGAGGAAATAGAGGGGAGACAGAGAGAGAGAGGAAATAGAGGAGGAGACAGAGAGAGAGAAAATAGTGAAGGAGACAGAGAGAGAGAGAGAGAGAGAGAGGAAATAGAGGGGGAGACAGAGAGAGAGAGAGGAAATAGAGAGGGAGAGATAGAGAGAGAGGAAATAGAGGGGGAGACAGAGAGAGAGAGAGAGAGGAAATAGAGGGGGAGACAGATAGAGAGAGAGAGAGGAAATAGAGAGGGAGAGATAGAGAGAGAGGAAATAGAGGGGGAGACAGAGAGAGAGAGAGAGAGGAAATAGAGGGGGAGACAGAGAGAGAGAGAGAGAGGAAATAGAGGGGGAGACAGATAGAGAGAGAGAGGAAATAGAGAGGGAGAGATAGAGAGAGAGGAAATAGAGGGGGAGACAGAGAGAGAGAGAGAGAGAGAGAGAGGAAATAGAGGGGGAGACAGATAGAGAGAGCGGAAATAGAGGGGGAGACAGATAGAGAGAGAGAGGAAATAGAGGGGGAGACAGATAGAGAGAGAGAGAGAGAAAAGAAATAGAGGGGGAGACAGAGAGAGAGGAAATAGAGTGGGAGACAGATAGAGAGAGAGGAAATAGAGGGGGAGACAGAGAGAGAGAGAGAGGAAATAGAGGGGGAGACAGAGAGAGAGAGAGAGAGGGGGGAGACAGAGAGAGAGCAAGGAAATAGAGGGGGAGACAGAGAGAGAGGAAATAGTGGAGACAGAGAGAGAGAGGAAATAGAGGGGGAGACAGAGAGAGAGAGGAAATAGATGAGGAGACAGGGAGAGAGGAAATAGTGGAGGAGACAGAGAGAGAGGAAATAGAGGGGGCGACAGAGAGAGAGAGGAAATAGAGGAGGAGACAGAGAGAGAGGAAATAGTGGAGGAGACAGAGAGAGAGGAAATAGAGGGGGAGACAGATCGAGAGAGAGAGGAAATAGAGAGGGAGAGATAGAGAGAGAGGAAATAGAGGGGGAGACAGAGAGAGAGAGAGAGAGAGAGGGGAAATAGAGGGGGAGACTGATAGAGAGAGAGGAAATAGAGAGGGAGAGATAGAGAGAGAGGAAATAGAGGGAGACAGAGAGAGATAGAGAGAGAGAGGAAATAGAGGGGGAGACAGAGAGGGAGAGGAAAAAGAGGGGGAGACAGATAGAGAGAGTGGAAATAGAGGGGGATACAGATAGAGAGAGAGAGGAAATAGAGGGGGAGACAGATAGAGAGAGAGAGGAAATAGAGGGGGAGACAGATAGAGAGAGAGAGAGAGAGAGAGAAGAAATAGAGGGGGAGACAGAGAGAGAGGAAATAGAGTGGGAGACAGATAGAGAGAGAGGAAATAGAGGGGGAGACAGAGAGAGAGAGAGAGGAAATAGAGGGGGAGATAGAGAGAGAGAGAGAGAGAGAGAGAGAGAGAGGGGAGACAGAGAGAGAGCGAGGAAATAGAGGGGGAGACAGAGAGAGAGGAAATAGTGGAGACAGAGAGAGAGAGGAAATAGAGGGGGAGACAGAGAGAGAGGAAATAGTGGAGGAGACAGAGAGAGAGAGAGAGAGAGAGAGAGAGAGAGAGAGAGAGAGAGAGAGGAAATAGAGGGGGAGACAGATAGAGAGAGAGAGGAAATAGAGAGGGAGAGATAGAGAAAGAGGAAATAGAGGGGGAGACAGAGAGAGAGAGAGAGAGAGAGAGGAAATAGAGGGGGAGACAGATAGAGAGAGAGAGGAAATAGAGAGGGAGAGATAGAGAGAGAGGAAATAGAGGGGGAGACAGAGAGAGAGAGAGAGAGAGGAAATAGAGGGCGAGACAGATAGAGAGAGCGGAAATAGAGGGGGAGACAGATAGAGAGAGAGAGGAAATAGAGGGGGAGACAGATAGAGAGAGAGAGAGAAGAAATAGAGGGGGAGACAGAGAGAGAGGAAATAGAGTGGGAGACAGATAGAGAGAGAGGAAATAGAGGGGGAGACAGAGAGAGAGAGAGAGGAAATAGAGGGGGAGACAGAGAGAGAGAGAGAGGGGGGAGACAGAGAGAGAGCGAGGAAATAGAGGGGGAGACAGAGAGAGAGGAAATAGTGGAGACAGAGAGAGAGAGGAAATAGAGGGGGAGACAGAGAGAGAGAGGAAATAGATGAGGAGACAGGGAGAGAGGAAATAGTGGAGGAGACAGAGAGAGAGAGGAAATAGAGGGGGCGACAGAGAGAGAGAGGAAATAGAGGAGGAGACAGAGAGAGAGGAAATAGTGGAGGAGACAGAGAGAGAGGAAATAGAGGGGGAGACAGATAGAGAGAGAGAGGAAATAGAGAGGGAGAGATAGAGAGAGAGGAAATAGAGGGGGAGACAGAGAGAGAGAGAGAGGGGAAATAGAGGGGGAGACAGATAGAGAGAGAGGAAATAGAGAGGGAGAGATAGAGAGAGAGGAAATAGAGGTGGAGACACAGAGAGAGAGAGAGAGAGGAAATAGAGGGGGAGACAGAGAGAGAGAGGAAAAAGAGGGGGAGACAGAGAGAGCGGAAATAGAGGGGGATACAGATAGAGAGAGAGAGGAAATAGAGGGGGAGACAGATAGAGAGAGAGAGGAAATAGAGGGGGAGACAGATAGAGAGAGAGAGAAGAAATAGAGGGGGAGACAGAGAGAGAGGAAATAGAGTGGGAGACAGATAGAGAGAGAGGCAATAGAGGGGGAGACAGAGAGAGAGAGAGGAAATAGAGGGGGGGATAGAGAGAGAGAGAGAGAGAGAGAGAGAGAGAGAGGGGAGACAGAGAGAGAGCGAGGAAATAGAGGGGGACACAGAGAGAGAGGAAATAGTGGAGACAGAGAGAGAGAGGAAATAGAGGGGGAGACAGAGAGAGAGAGGAAAGAGATGAGGAGACAGAGAGAGAGAAAATAGTGGAGGAGACAGAGAGAGAGAGAAAAAAGAGGGGGCGACAGAGAGAGAGAGGAAATAGAGGGGGAGACAGAGAGAGAGGAAATAGAGGGGGAGACAGATAGAGAGAGAGGAAATAGAGGGGGAGAGAGATAGAGAGAGGGGAAATAGAGGGGGAGACAGCGACAGAGAGAGGAAATAGAGGGGGAGAGAGAGAGGAAATAGAGGGGGAGACAGATAGAGAGAGAGGAAATAGAGGGGGAGACAGATAGAGCGAGAGGAAATAGAGGGGGAGAGATAGAGAGAGAGGAAATAGAGGGGGAGACAGAGAGAGAGAGAGAGAGAGAGAGGAAATAGAGGGGGAGACAGAGAGAGAGAGAGAGAGAGAGAGGGGGGAGACAGAGAGAGAGCGAGGAAATAGAGGGGGAGACAGAGAGAGAGGAAATAGTGGAGACAGAGAGAGAGAGGAAATAGAGGGGGAGACAGAGAGAGAGAGGAAATAGAAGAGGAGACAGAGAGAGAGGAAATAGTGGAGGAGACAGAGAGAGAGAATAAATAGAGGGGGCGACAGAGAGAGAGAGGAGAAATAGAGGGGGAGACAGAGAGAGAGGAAATAGAGGGGGAGACAGAGAGAGAGAGGAAATAGAGGAGGAGACAGACAGAGAGAGAGAGGAAATAGAGGGGGAGACAGATAGAGAGAGAGGAAATAGAGGGGGAGAGAGATAGAGAGAGGGGAAATAGAGGGGGAGACAGCGACAGAGAGAGGAAATAGAGGGGGAGAGAGAGAGGAAATAGAGGGGGAGACAGATAGAGAGAGAGGAAATAGAGGGGGAGACAGATAGAGCGAGAGGAAATAGAGGGGGAGAGATAGAGAGAGAGGAAATAGAGGGGGAGACAGAGAGAGAGAGAGAGAGAGAGAGAGAGAGAGAGAGGAAATAGAGGGGGAGACAGAGAGAGAGAGAGAGAGATAGAGGGGGAGACAGAGAGAGAGCGAGGAAATAGAGGGGGAGACAGAGAGAGAGGAAATAGTGGAGACAGAGAGAGAGAGGAAATAGAGGGGGAGACAGAGAGAGAGAGGAAATAGATGAGGAGACAGAGAGAGAGGAAATAGTGGAGGAGACAGAGAGAGAGAGTAAATAGAGGGGGTGACAGCGAGAGAGAGGAAATAGAGGGGGAGACAGAGAGAGAGGAAATAGAGGGGGAGACAGAGAGAGAGAGGAAATAGAGGAGGAGACAGACAGAGAGAGAGAGGAAATAGAGGGGGAGACAGATAGAGAGAGAGGAAATAGAGGGGGAGAGAGATAGAGAGAGGGGAAATAGAGGGGGAGAGAGATAGAGAGAGGGGAAATAGAGGGGGAGACAGCGACAGAGAGAGAGAAGAAATAGAGGGGGAGAGAGAGAGGAAATAGAGGGGGAGACAGATAGAGAGAGAGGAAATAGAGGGGGAGACAGATAGAGCGAGAGGAAATAGAGGGGGAGACAGAGAGAGAGAGAGGAAATAGAAGGGGAGACAGATAGAGAGAGAGAGGAAATAGAGGGGGAGACAGATAGAGAGAGAGAGGAAATAGAGGGGGAGACAGATAGAGAGAGAGGAAATAGAGGTGGAGACACAGAGAGAGAGAGAGAGAGGAAATAGAGGGGGAGACAGAGAGAGAGAGGAAAAAGAGGGGGAGACAGAGAGAGCGGAAATAGAGGGGGATACAGATAGAGAGAGAGAGGAAATAGAGGGGGAGACAGATAGAGAGAGAGAGGAAATAGAGGGGGAGACAGATAGAGAGAGAGAGAAGAAATAGAGGGGGAGACAGAGAGAGAGGAAATAGAGTGGGAGACAGATAGAGAGAGAGGCAATAGAGGGGGAGACAGAGAGAGAGAGAGGAAATAGAGGGGGGGATAGAGAGAGAGAGAGAGAGAGAGAGAGAGAGAGAGGGGAGACAGAGAGAGAGCGAGGAAATAGAGGGGGAGACAGAGAGAGAGGAAATAGTGGAGACAGAGAGAGAGAGGAAATAGAGGGGGAGACAGAGAGAGAGAGGAAAGAGATGAGGAGACAGAGAGAGAGAAAATAGTGGAGGAGACAGAGAGAGAGAGAAAAAAGAGGGGGCGACAGAGAGAGAGATGAAATAGAGGGGGAGACAGAGAGAGAGGAAATAGAGGTGGAGACAGAGAGAGAGAGGAAATAGAGGAGGAGACAGATAGAGAGAGAGAGGAAATAGAGGGGGAGACAGATAGAGAGAGAGGAAATAGAGGGGGAGAGAGATAGAGAGAGGGGAAATAGAGGGGGAGACAGCGACAGAGAGAGGAAATAGAGGGGGAGAGAGAGAGGAAATAGAGGGGGAGACAGATAGAGAGAGAGGAAATAGAGGGGGAGACAGATAGAGCGAGAGGAAATAGAGGGGGAGAGATAGAGAGAGAGGAAATAGAGGGGGAGACAGAGAGAGAGAGAGAGAGAGAGAGGAAATAGAGGGGGAGACAGAGAGAGAGAGAGAGAGAGAGAGGGGGGAGACAGAGAGAGAGCGAGGAAATAGAGGGGGAGACAGAGAGAGAGGAAATAGTGGAGACAGAGAGAGAGAGGAAATAGAGGGGGAGACAGAGAGAGAGAGGAAATAGATGAGGAGACAGAGAGAGAGGAAATAGTGGAGGAGACAGAGAGAGAGAATAAATAGAGGGGGCGACAGAGAGAGAGAGGAAATAGAGGGGGAGACAGAGAGAGAGGAAATAGAGGGGGAGACAGAGAGAGAGAGGAAATAGAGGAGGAGACAGACAGAGAGAGAGAGGAAATAGAGGGGGAGAGAGATAGAGAGAGGGGAAATAGAGGGGGAGACAGCGACAGAGAGAGGAAATAGAGGGGGAGAGAGAGAGGAAATAGAGGGGGAGACAGATAGAGAGAGAGGAAATAGAGGGGGAGACAGATAGAGCGAGAGGAAATAGAGGGGGAGAGATAGAGAGAGAGGAAATAGAGGGGGAGACAGAGAGAGAGAGAGAGAGAGAGAGAGAGAGAGGAAATAGAGGGGGAGACAGAGAGAGAGAGAGAGAGAGAGATAGAGGGGGAGACAGAGAGAGAGCGAGGAAGAAGAGGGGGAGACAGAGAGAGAGGAAATAGTGGAGACAGAGAGAGAGAGGAAATAGAGGGGGAGACAGAGAGAGAGAGGAAATAGATGAGGAGACAGAGAGAGAGGAAATAGTGGAGGAGACAGAGAGAGAGAGTAAATAGAGGGGGTGACAGAGAGAGAGAGGAAATAGAGGGGGAGACAGAGAGAGAGGAAATAGAGGGGGAGACAGAGAGAGAGAGGAAATAGAGGAGGAGACAGACAGAGAGAGAGAGGAAATAGAGGGGGAGACAGATAGAGAGAGAGGAAATAGAGGGGGAGAGAGATAGAGAGAGGGGAAATAGAGGGGGAGAGAGATAGAGAGAGGGGAAATAGAGGGGGAGACAGCGACAGAGAGAGAGAAGAAATAGAGGGGGAGAGAGAGAGGAAATAGAGGGGGAGACAGATAGAGAGAGAGGAAATAGAGGGGGAGACAGATAGAGCGAGAGGAAATAGAGGGGGAGACAGAGAGAGAGAGAGGAAATAGAGGGGGAGACAGATAGAGAGAGAGAGGAAATAGAGGGGGAGACAGATAGAGAGAGAGAGGAAATAGAGGGGGAGACAGATAGAGAGAGAGAAGAAATAGAGGGGGAGACAGATAGAGAGAGAGGAAATAGAGGGGGAGACAGATAGAGAGAGAGAGGAAATAGAGGGGGAGACAGAGAGAGAGAGAGTAAATAGAGGGGGAGACAGAGAGAGAGAGAGAGAGGGGGAGACAGAGAGAGCGAGGACATAGAGGGGGAGACAGAGAGAGAGAGAGAGAATAGAGGAGGAGACAGAGAGAGAGAGAGGAAATAGAGGGGGAGACAGAGAGAGATGAAATAGTGGAGACAGAGAGAGAGAGGAAATAGAGGGGGAGACAGAGAGAGAGAGGAAATAGAGGAGGAGACAGAGAAAGAGGAAATATTGGAGGAGACAGAGAGAGAGAGGAAATACAGGGGGAGACAGAGAGAGAGAGGAAATATAGGGGGAGACAGAGAGAGAGAGGAAATAGAGGGGGAGACAGAGAGAGAGAGGAAATATAGGGGGAGACAGAGAGAGAGAGAGAGAGAGAGAGAGAGAGAGAAAGAGAGAGAGAGAGGAAATAGAGGGGGAGACAGAGAGAGAGAGGAAATAGACGGGGAGACAGATAGAGAGAGAGGAAATAGAGGGGGAGACAGAGAGAGAGAGAGAGGAAATAAAGGGGGAGACAGAGAGAGAGAGAGAATAGAGGAGGAGACAGAGAGAGAGAGGGGAAATAGTGGGGGAGACAGAGAGAGAGGAAATAAAGGATTAGACAGAGAGAGAGGAAATAGTGGAGGAGACAGATAGAGAGAGGAAATAGAGGGGGAGACAGAGAGAGAGAGGAAATAGATGAGGAGACAGAGAGAGAGGAAATAGTGGAGGAGACAGAGAGAGAGAATAAATAGAGGGGGCGACAGAGAGAGAGAGGAAATAGAGGGGGAGACAGAGAGAGAGGAAATAGAGGGGGAGACAGAGAGAGAGAGGAAATAGAGGAGGAGACAGACAGAGAGAGAGAGGAAATAGAGGGGGAGACAGATAGAGAGAGAGGAAATAGAGGGGGAGAGAGATAGAGAGAGGGGAAATAGAGGGGGAGAGAGATAGAGAGAGGGGAAATAGAGGGGGAGACAGCGACAGAGAGAGAAGAAATAGAGGGGGAGAGAGAGAGGAAATAGAGGGGGAGACAGATAGAGAGAGAGGAAATAGAGGGGGAGACAGAGAGAGAGGAAATAGTGGAGGAGACAGAGAGAGAGAGTAAATAGAGGGGGCGACAGAGAGAGAGAGGAAATAGAGGGGGAGACAGAGAGAGAGAGGAAATAGATGAGGAGACAGAGAGAGAGAGTAAATAGAGGGGGCGACAGAGAGAGAGAGGAAATAGAGGGGGAGACAGAGAGAGAGGAAATAGAGGGGGAGACAGAGAGAGAGAGGAAATAGAGGAGGAGACAGACAGAGAGAGAGAGGAAATAGAGGGGGAGACAGATAGAGAGAGAGGAAATAGAGGGGGAGAGAGATAGAGAGAGGGGAAATAGAGGGGGAGAGAGATAGAGAGAGGGGAAATAGAGGGGGAGACAGCGACAGAGAGAGAGAAGAAATAGAGGGGGAGAGAGAGAGGAAATAGAGGGGGAGACAGATAGAGAGAGAGGAAATAGAGGGGGAGACAGATAGAGAGAGAGAGGAAATAGAGGGGGAGACAGATAGAGAGAGAGAAGAAATAGAGGGGGAGACAGATAGAGAGAGAGGAAATAGAGGGGGAGAGAGAGAGGAAATAGAGGGGGAGACAGAGAGAGAGAGGAAATAGATGAGGAGACAGAGAGAGAGGAAATAGTGGATGAGACAGAGAGAGAGAGTAAATAGAGGGGGCGACAGAGAGAGAGAGGAAATAGAGGGGGAGACAGAGAGAGAGGAAATAGAGGGGGAGACAGAGAGAGAGAGAGAGGAAATAGAGGAGGAGACAGACAGAGAGAGAGAGGAAATAGAGGGGGAGACAGATAGAGAGAGAGGAAATAGAGGGGGAGAGAGATAGAGAGAGGGGAAATAGAGGGGGAGAGAGATAGAGAGAGGGGAAATAGAGGGGGAGACAGCGACAGAGAGAGAGAAGAAATAGAGGGGGAGAGAGAGAGGAAATAGAGGGGGAGACAGATAGAGAGAGAGGAAATAGAGGGGAGACAGAGAGAGAGAGGAAATAGAGAGGGAGACAGATAGAGAGAGAGAAGAAATAGAGGGGGAGACAGATAGAGAGAGAGGAAATAGAGGGGGAGACAGATAGAGAGAGAGAGGAAATAGAGGGGGAGACAGAGAGAGAGAGAGTAAATAGAGGGGGAGACAGAGAGAGAGAGAGAGAGGGGGAGACAGAGAGAGCGAGGACATAGAGGGGGAGACAGAGAGAGAGAGAGAGAATAGATGAGGAGACAGAGAGAGAGAGAGGAAATAGAGGGGGAGACAGAGAGAGATGAAATAGTGGAGACAGAGAGAGAGAGGAAATAGAGGGGGAGACAGAGAGAGAGAGGAAATAGAGGAGGAGACAGAGAAAGAGGAAATATTGGAGGAGACAGAGAGAGAGAGGAAATACAGGGGGAGACAGAGAGAGAGAGGAAATATACGGGGAGACAGAGAGAGAGAGGAAATAGAGGGGGAGACAGAGAGAGAGAGGAAATATAGGGGGAGACAGAGAGAGAGAGAGAGAGAGAGAGAGAGAGAGAGAGAGAGAGAAAGGGAGAGAGAGAGGAAATAGAGGGGGAGACAGAGAGAGAGAGGAAATAGACGGGGAGACAGATAGAGAGAGAGGAAATAGAGGGGGAGACAGAGAGAGAGAGAGAGAGGAAATAAAGGGGGAGACAGAGAGAGAGAGAGAGAATAGAGGAGGAGACAGAGAGAGAGAGGGGAAATAGTGGGGGAGACAGAGAGAGAGTAAATAGTGGAGGAGACAGAGAGAGAGGAAATAGAGGGGGAGACAGAGAGAGAGAGGAAATAAAGGATTAGACAGAGAGAGAGGAAATAGTGGAGGAGACAGAGAGAGAGAGGAAATAGAGGGGGAGACAGAGAGAGAGAGGAAATAGATGAGGAGACAGAGAGAGAGGAAATAGTGGAGGAGACAGAGAGAGAGAATAAATAGAGGGGGCGACAGAGAGAGAGAGGAAATAGAGGGGGAGACAGAGAGAGAGGAAATAGAGGGGGAGACAGAGAGAGAGAGGAAATAGAGGAGGAGACAGACAGAGAGAGAGAGGAAATAGAGGGGGAGACAGATAGAGAGAGAGGAAATAGAGGGGGAGAGAGATAGAGAGAGGGGAAATAGAGGGGGAGAGAGATAGAGAGAGGGGAAATAGAGGGGGAGACAGCGAAAGAGAGAGAGAAGAAATAGAGGGGGAGAGAGAGAGGAAATAGAGGGGGAGACAGATAGAGAGAGAGGAAATAGAGGGGGAGACAGATAGAGCGAGAGGAAATAGAGGGGGAGACAGAGAGAGAGAGAGGAAATAGAGGGGGAGACAGATAGAGAGAGAGAGGAAATAGAGGGGGAGACAGATAGAGAGAGAGAGGAAATAGAGGGGGAGACAGATAGAGAGAGAGAAGAAATAGAGGGGGAGACAGATAGAGAGAGAGGAAATAGAGGAGGAGACAGATAGAGAGAGAGAGGAAATACAGGGGGAGACAGATAGAGAGAGAGGAAATAGAGGAGGAGAGAGATAGAGAGAGGGGAAATAGAGGGGGAGACAGCGACAGAGAGAGGAAATAGAGGGGGAGAGAGAGAGGAAATAGAGGGGGAGACAGATAGAGAGAGAGGAAATAGAGGGGGAGACAGATAGAGCGAGAGGAAATAGAGGGGGAGAGATAGAGAGAGAGGAAATAGAGGGGGAGACAGAGAGAGAGAGAGAGAGAGAGAGAGAGAGAGAGAGAGAGGAAATAGAGGGGGAGACAGAGAGAGAGAGAGAGAGAGAGAGAGAGGGGGGAGACAGAGAGAGAGCGAGGAAATAGAGGGGGAGACAGAGAGAGAGAAAATAGTGGAGACAGAGAGAGAGAGGAAATAGAGGGGGAGACAGAGAGAGAGAGGAAATAGATGAGGAGACAGAGAGAGAGGAAATAGTGGAGGAGACAGAGAGAGAGAGTAAATAGAGGGGGCGACAGAGAGAGAGAGGAAATAGAGGGGGAGACAGAGAGAGAGGAAATAGAGGGGGAGACAGAGAGAGAGAGGAAATAGGGGAGGAGACAGACAGATTGAGAGAGGAAATAGAGGGGGAGACAGATAGAGAGAGAGGAAATAGAGGGGGAGAGAGATAGAGAGAGGGGAAATAGAGGGGGAGAGAGATAGAGAGAGGGGAAATAGAGGGGGAGACAGCGACAGAGAGAGAGAAGAAATAGAGGGGGAGAGAGAGAGGAAATAGAGGGGGAGACAGATAGAGAGAGAGGAAATAGAGGGGGAGACAGATAGAGCGAGAGGAAATAGAGGGGGAGACAGAGAGAGAGAGAGGAAATAGAGGGGGAGACAGATCGAGAGAGAGAGGAAATAGAGGGGGAGACAGATAGAGAGAGAGAGGAAATAGAGGGGGAGACAGATAGAGAGAGAGAAGAAATAGAGGGGGAGACAGATAGAGAGAGAGGAAATAGAGGGGGAGACAGATAGAGAGAGAGAGGAAATAGAGGGGGAGACAGAGAGAGAGAGAGTAAATAGAGGAGGAGACAGAGAGAGAGAGAGAGAGGGGGAGACAGAGAGAGCGAGGACATAGAGGGGGAGACAGAGAGAGAGAGAGAGAATAGAGGAGGAGACAGAGAGAGAGAGAGGAAATAGAGGGGGAGACAGAGAGAGATGAAATAGTGGAGACAGAGAGAGAGAGGAAATAGAGGGGGAGACAGAGAGAGAGAGGAAATAGAGGAGGAGACAGAGAAAGAGGAAATATTGGAGGAGACAGAGAGAGAGAGGAAATACAGGGGGAGACAGAGAGAGAGAGGAAATATAGGGGGAGACAGAGAGAGAGAGGAAATAGAGGGGGAGACAGAGAGAGAGAGGAAATATAGGGGGAGACAGAGAGAGAGAGAGAGAGAGAGAGAGAGAGAAAGAGAGAGAGAGAGGAAATAGAGGGGGAGACAGAGAGAGAGAGGAAATAGACGGGGAGACAGATAGAGAGAGAGGAAATAGAGGGGGAGACAGAGAGAGAGAGAGAGGAAATAAAGGGGGAGACAGAGAGAGAGAGAGAATAGAGGAGGAGACAGAGAGAGAGAGGGGAAATAGTGGGGGAGACAGAGAGAGAGGAAATAGTGGAGGAGACAGAGAGAGAGGAAATAGAGGGGGAGACAGAGAGAGAGAGGAAATAAAGGATTAGACAGAGAGAGAGGAAATAGTGGAGGAGACAGAGAGAGAGAGAAAATAGAGGGGGAGACAGAGAGAGAGAGAGAATTGGGGAGACAGAGAGAGAGAGGAAATAGAGGGGGAGACAGAGAGAGAGAGGAAATAGAGGGGGAGACAGAGAGAGAGAGAGAGAATTGGGGAGAAAGAACAAAAGAGACAGGCAGTTAGCGCAAAAAAAATATGTTATCGCCGTGGCAACGCTTAACTCTCCATGGCAACAGCAGGTGGCTCAGGGCTGTATTTTTCTGTTTGTGTTGTTTTTGTTACCTGCTTTTGTCCATCTCTGGTTAAAACATCAGAGAAGAGAGAGAGAGAGAGAGAGAACAGGAGGAGAGGTTCTAGACCTCCAAATCCGCTCTTTCTTCCTGTCTTTCAGATGGGCTCAGGAACAATAGAAGAGCTAACATTACACCGTGACTTTATTCTCTCAGTGAGTGGTGTAATGAGAACAGCTCAGTAAAGTGGAGTATAGTGTCTCTCTGGGGCTAATAGAAAATAGTGTATCTTTGCTCCTGAAGGAGTTGAGTTTGTTCCGTCTCTAATCTACTTTGTCTCTCTGTAGTCCTGGAGGAGTTTGTTCAGTCTCACTGTGTCTCCTAATGGTCCTAAAAGGGTTTGTTCAGTCAGTCTGTACTAAGCCTGTAAAGTAGCTGCCCACAGCACCAGTGAGTCTTGGACAGTCCCAGCTGAAACCTTCCGTGATTCACAAAGTCAAGTCTGTGAGAGCTCACCGGACCATGCTCACTAATCTGGATCCGAAGACCACTGAACACTGTCTGCAAACCTTACAGCTCCTCTACAGACTTGAGACTTACCTCACCTTCTGTGTGTGTGTGTGTGTGTGTGTGTGTGTGTGTGTGTGTGTGTGTGTGTGTGTGTGTGTGTGTGTGTGTGTGTGTGTGTGTGTGTGTGTGTGTGTGTGTGTGTGTGTGTGTGTGTGAAGATGAACATGACCATTAGCTACTAAATACTCCGTTAGCAGAGTAATGATCGGCAGGAGAGTGTGCTCGTGTGTGTGTGCGAGCGTGTATCCGCGCCTGTGTGCGTCTTTGTAAGTGTTATGTGCGGCTGTTTGTCGTGAGTGTGCTTTGTGCGACCGTGTGTGTGTTGGGGGGAAGTCATGAGGAATCACCCCTGTGGACCACATCAGTGGAGCAGTAATTCTCTGTGGTAATCACAGGGGATAGAATAATGGCAATGCTGGGATATAATCACTGTCATCAGGATCACAGGCTTATGAGCTCAAATTCCTGCTTTCCTTTCAGTATATCTGCGTCTAAAATGGAGCCCTATCCCCTCTCTAGGGCACTACTTTTGACCAGGGCCCTGGTTATAGGGCGCCACATGGGACGCACCTTTTCTGTCAGTCTGGCGCGGCCTGGAGCAGAAACTTACATGATCAAATGATTGACCATCTTTCTCACTCACTCACTCACTCACTCTGTCTGTCTGTCTGTCTGTCTGTCTGTCTGTCTGTCTGTCTGTCTGTCTGTCTGTCTGTCTGTCTGTCTGTCTGTCTGTCTGTCTGTCTGTCTGTCTGTCTCTCTCTCTCTCTCTCTCTCTCTCTCTCTCTCTCTCTCTCTCTCTCTCTCTCTCTCTCTCTCTCTCTCTCTCTCTCTCTCTCTCTCTCTCTCTCTCTCTCTCTCTCAATTCCATTTCAATGTAATGACTTTATTGGCATGGGAAACACATGTTGACATTGCCAAAGCAAGTGAACTAGATAATAAACAAAAAAGTGAAATTAAGAATAAAAATGTGCAGTCAACATTACACTCACAACAGTTCCAAAAGCATAAGGACATGACAAATGTCACATGATGTGCAAGTAGTTAAAGTACAAAAGGGAAAATAAATAAACATAAATATAGGTTGTATTTACAATGGTGTTTGTTCTTCACTGGTTGCCCTTTTCTCGTGGCAACAGGTCACAAATCTTGCTGCTGTGATGGCACACTGTGGTATTTCACCCAATCGATATGGGTGTTTATCAAAATTGGGCATGTTTTCGAATTCTTTGTGTATCTGATTAATCTGAGGGAAATATGTGTCTCTAATATGGTCATGCACTTGGCTGGAGGATAGGAAGTGCAGCTCAGTTTCCACCTCATTTTGTGGGCAGTGTGCACATAGCCTGTCTTCTCTTGAGAGCCATGTCTGCCTACGGCGGCCTTTCTCAATAGCAAGGCTATGCTCACTGAGTCTGTACATAGTCAAAGCTTTCCTTAAGTTTGGGTCAGTCACAGTGGTCAGGTATTCAGCCACTGTGTATTCTCTGTTTAGGGCCAAATAGCGTTCTAGTTTGCTCTGGTTTGTTTGTGTTTTTTTCCCAATGTGTCAAGTAATTGTCTTTTTGTTTTCTCGTGATTTGGTTGGGTCTAATTGTGTTTCTGTCCTGGGACTCTGTGGGGTCTGTTTGTGTTTGTGAACTGAGCCCCAGGATCAGCTTGCTTAAGGGACTCTTCTCCAGGCATCTCTCTGTAGGTGATGGCTTTGTTATGGAAGGTTTGGGAATCGCTTCCCTTTATAGGTGGTTGTAGAATTTAACGGCTCTTTTCTGAATTTTGATAATTAGTCTAATTCTATTCTGCATGCATTATTTGGTGTTTTACGTTATACACAGAGGATATTTTTGCAGAATTCTGCATGCAGATTCTCAATTTGGTGTTTGTCCCATTTTGTGAATTATTGGTTGGTGAGCAGACCCCAGACCTCACAACCATAAAGGGCAATGGGTTCTATAACTGATTCAAGTATTTTTAACTGATATGTCAAATTTTATGTTCCTTTTGATGGTATAGAAGGCCCTTCTTGCCTTGTCCCTCAGCTCATTCACAGCTTTGCTGAAGTTATCTGTGTTGCTGATGTTTAGGCCAAGGTATGTATAGCTTTTTGTGTGCTCTAGGGCACCAATGTCTAGATTGGATTTGTATTTGTGGTCCTGGCACCTGGACCTATTTTGGAACACCATTATTTTTGTCTTACTCAGATTTACTGTCAGGGCCCAGGTCTGACAGAATCTGTGCAGAAAATCTAGGTGCTGCTGTAGGCCCTCCTTGGTTGGGGACAGAAGCACCAGATCATCAGTAGACATTTGACTTCAGATTCTAGTGGGGTGAGGCCGGGTGCTGCAGACTGTTCTAGTGCCCTCGCCAATTTGTTTATTTATATATAGATATATACGTTGAAGAGGGTGGGGCTTAAGCTGCGTCCCTGTCTCACCCCACGGCCCTTTGGAAAGAAATATGTGTTTTTTTGCCAATTTTAACTGCACACTTGTTGTTTGTGTACATAGATTTTATAATCTCTCTCTCTCACTCGTTCTTTGTCACTCTCTCTCTATCCCTTCCCCACCTCTCCCTCTCCCTCTCCCTCTCGCTCCTCTCTCTCTTTTCAGTCCTCCACTATGGCCAGGGAGTCCCTTCTTAAGAAAGAACGGAGGAGTTATCTTACAAGGTAAGCTACCTTTCTGCATCGCTGTGTCTTGTTTGTGTGTCTGTCTTAATCTCTCTCTCTCTCTCTTTCTCCCTCTCTCTCTCTGCTCGGATGCCAACTCCTGAGTTCTGAATTATTTTTTAGAAGGCACCTTGAGAATACCAAGTGCTGCATTCTGACACTTGGCAACATTTCAGAGGATGCTTCTGTTTGACAGGGCGTGTTTGAAAGTTAAAAAAAAACCCTGCTCTGATCTGAAGCTCGGGAAGGCATCATGTGATTTTTTTTCCACCTCCACTTTAGCTTTCCATAACCCTCTCTCACCCACTCTCCCTCTCTCTCTCGTCACTTTTCCTCTCTCATCACTTTCGCTCCCTCCCCTCACTTTCTCTCCCTCTCTCCTCTGACATCCTCCCTCCCTGTCTCCCTCGCTCTCCCTCTCCCCCTCTCTTTTCTCCCTGGTGGGCTGGCTGGCAGTTTAAATGGACATTCAATCCCAATCAGAGTGCACTCTGGGAGTGCGGTGGGCCAGCGGTGCTCTAAATGGGGGAAATGGATACATTAGGCGTCTGGGCCGTGTCCTCCATCCTCTCCATCGCCACTCCTTGGCTCTGATAATGGAGTAATGGTCAAGGAGCCGGCGTGGAAAGCATCTGAGGGGCCCGGCCTCCCTACAGACTTGCCTGTGACTGATGGGTCCGGTGGGAGGGATGGAAGGAGAGAGGGAGGGGTAGAGAGGGGAAAGGGAGAGAAAAGGGGAGAGGGAGAACATTGATCATTACTCCATTGTCAAAAAGGTGGGATAGGTGGGTAGATAGTGGACAGAGAAAGTAAGAGGGAGGGGGAGAGGTGGGAGGTAGGAGAGAGGAATAGAGGAAGAGAGAGGGATAGATGGAGGGAAGGAGGGAGAGATGGGGAGAGGGAGGGAAAGAGGGAGGAGGAGGGATGAGGGAGAGAGGTGGGAGGGAGAGAGGGAGGGAGGAATGGAGGGAAAGAGGGAGGAGGGGGGAGAGAGAGGTGAGAGATAGTGAGGGAGATAGGAATGGAGAGAGAGAGGAAGGGAGGGAGGGAGAGAGAGGGGGAGAGAGTGAAGGGAATGGAGAGAGAGAGATGGAGAAACAGGGAGGGAGAGAAAGAGGGAGGTGGGATGGAGAAAGAAAGAGAGAGGTAGTATACAGTAGGTGGATAGAGAGTGGACAGATAGCCACTATTAATTCAATTCATTTCAAGAAGATTTATCGGCATGGAAAGTGTAGGAACGTACATTACTCTACTAGCTCACTATCCTAGTCCCACAGCCCACAGCCTTGGGCTATTCTAAGCTGTGCTGAGTTGAAACCCAGTGGAAACTGTCTACATGCTGATACTGTATCTTCCACATGCTAGCCCTGGGTTCCATGATGCTAGCCCTGGTTTCCACGATGCTAGCCCTGGTTTACATGATGCTAGCCCTGGTTTACATGATGCTAGCCCTGGTTTCTACGATGCTAGCCCTGGTTTCTACGATGCTAGCCCTGGTTTCCACGATGCTAGCCCTGGTTTCCACGATGCTAGCCCTGGTTTCCCCATGCTAGCCCTGGTTTCGCCATGCTAGCCCTGGTTTCGCCATGCTAGCCCTGAAACAGTTGCTTTCTCAAGGTCTGCTGGGAATGACCTTTAACCTTGAGCTCTGGACACTGCGTCTGAACCCTCCGGTTACAAGCTTGATGTAGTCATAGCGTGCTAGGAATATGTGGCCAAATAGTAAACTTTTGACTACTTTAATACACATCTAAGTGAATTTGTACCAATACGTTTGATCCCGTAAAATGGGGGGACTACAGTATGTATTAAAAGTGCTGCAATATTTAAACGGTTCACCCAATATGGATGATACCCTCAAATTAAAGCTGACATTCTGCACTTTAACAACAACATAATGGTCACTGTCCCGATACTTTAAGAGCTCACGGATATATTCTCTCTCTCTCTGTACCGCCAGGGTGTATAGACAATGTGAGCAGTGTTTTCTCCCAGCTTCTCAGCAGCATATGTCTCGGGCTTTATACCTGCAGAGACGGCATGCCTCCGAAGTTGGAAGACATGAGTCACCGCTATACATAGCATGGCTGCATGGGAGACTAAGCGGGGGAGGGAGGGAGGGAGTGAAGGAGAGAGGGAGAGAGAGAGAGAGAAAGGAAAGGGGTACAGAAAGTAAGCAAGCAAATGAAAAGACCTACAGAAAGAGGGAAACATTTTGTATAAATGGATAGGAAAGATAGACAGGGAAACAGAGAGAGAGAGTCAGTGGACAAATCGAACAGAGAGTTGCCTGTGTATCCAGGCAGGGCCAGGGTTAGATTAGGTAGAGCTGGGCTAGGGCCAAGCCAGGGTTAGATTAGGCAGAGCTGGGCTAGGGCCAGGCCTGGGTTAGATTAGGCAGAGCTGGGCTAGGGCCAGGCCAGGGTTAGATTAGGCAGAGCTGGGCTTGGGCTAGGCCAGGGTTAGATTAGGCAGAGCTGAGCTAGGGCCAGGGTTAGATTAGGCATAGCAGGGCCAGGCCAGGGTTAGCTTAGGCAGAGCAGGGCCAGGCCAGGGTAGAGTGTGCAGTGTGTCTATGGGGTAAACAGGGTCATCTCTTAGCTGTGTGCTCTGCCTCTGAGGCTGTTGAACACAGAGAGGTATTTCCTGCCTCCTCCGCTGAAGCATGATCTACTGCTCTGTGGCATGTGGAATGGGAGCCGTCTCCACGGCAACGGAAAGCCCTCCCTGCCGCCGGAGCGAGAGAGAGACCCAAAAGGGGGAGGGAGAAAGCAGAGGGGGATGTTGACCCAGAAAGACCAAGCAGTAGCACACACATTGACACACACAAAGATAGTCGTGTGCACACTTTCACACTTTCACACACACACACACACACACACACACACACACACACACACACACACACACACACACACACACACACACGCACACAGCGAGTGATCAAGATTACAATGGAGATAGTTTGCAGACAGGCAGGGACTTACTTATAAGGATAACAGGAGCAGCCCTAAAGATATCAGGGTCGGCCCCACAACCAGAGTCAATAGGATTAACATGGATAATGGATGCGGGCTAACAGTCAGGGGCTAACAGACAAAACCCTATAGGTACAGTACAACAGAGACACTCTTTCACGGTACATAATGCATGTATATTGCACATAGGCCTACTTATTCATAAAATGGCAGACGACAGCTACTGTGATGATAGGGCCAAATGTGTGAGTTCACATGCTTAAAAAGAAAGAAAAGGATGAAAAAATAAGAAGTCGCAGACAAAAGCAAATGGTGGTCATCATTTCTGAAAAGCACACTGACCCCAGAGATCCAGAGAGAGAGACGTGGATGACAGCTGTTTCACTGAGCTGAACTGGGGCGTCTGTCCGTGAGCCGAGCTGAGCAGCCAGCCTCGAATGACTGGAGCCCTGGCTCACACACTTCCTCTTTCCCTCTACCGTCACCTCTGTGTCTTTCTCTCTACCCCTCTTTATTTAAACACCTATCGCTGTCTCTCTCTCTGTTTTCTCTTTCTCTTTTCCTCTCTCCCACTCCCCTCTCTCTCCCTTTCGCTCTCTCTCTCTCTCTTCCTCTCTAACCTCCATCGATCCTCTCACTAAAGAAAGCCAGTGCTGTGTAAGTTAGGCAGAACAGAACACAGTGTACTAGCCATGCTTCCCAGAAACACACACACACACACACACACAATATCCCCCATCCCCCACCCTCTTGACAAGGTCTAGGTGTTGGATTAAATACGATTTCTTTTTTACAACCAAATCTCTGTTTTTGATGTAAATGGCATGTTGTAGACACCTTTTTTTTTTTTGGTGATTTCACATTTTTGAGAAACTTACCCCAAACGGCAAACTTCCTGAAAGAACATGAACAAAGGCTCCAAAACCCCCCCAAATACATCCCTTTAGAAACAACACAGCGCTCAGCATAGTGGTGCAGGTCTGTTAGTGATGCATGTTTGAACACACGAAATTGTGTCACCCCGACTTTCATACGCAACGTTCTATTTCATTTTGATGCGACTCGAGCGACACCTCGTCGTCCATTCTACAGGTAACTGCCATAACAAAAGAAACACTTGAGTAAATGAGGGATTCAAAGTGTATTGAAAGCATGGCTGCTTCCAAACAGGACGTTCCAGACACTTGTAGAATCTATGCCGAGTTGCATTGAAGCTGTTCTGGGTCGTGTCGGCCCAACACCCTATTAAGACACTATGTTGGTGCTTTGGTAGTTTACCTGTAGCAGCAGGCTACACATATAACGGAACAGCTGGGTAGGGGAAATGGCTCGAGTTGCGCAAAACGGTATATAACATTGTGGATAATGTTTCAGAATGACACAATTTCACGTGTACAACATTTAAAAAGACACGCATCACTATACTGGGAGCTTTGCCGTTTCCAAAAGGACATATTTGGGTGTTTTTGGAGCCGTTGCTCATGTTTTTGCAGGGCCCCCATACTACACAATGAGGATGAGGAAGGGATTTGCTATTTGGGGTAAGTTTCTCAAAAACAAGTGAAATCACAATAAAGGTGTCTGGAGCAATTTCCATCAAAAGTACTGATTGGCTGTAAAAAAAGAAAACTTCTCCTTTAAGGTCACTACAATGCCTTATGATGCAGACATGATTTATTATTTTATTTCCCTGACGTCTCCTTGAGATCTTAACAATTAAACTGCTTTATGTTGTGTTCTGTGTGTGTATATAAACTTTGCGACCTTTTGCCACATTTCAGGCTTCAAACATAAAGATATAAAACTGTATTTTTTTGTGAAGAATCAACAACAAGTGGGACACAATCATGAAGTGGAACGACATTTATTGGATATTTCAAACTTTTTTAACAAATCAAAAACTGAAAAATTGGGTGTGCAAAATTATTCAGCCCCTTTACTTTCAGTGCAGCAAACTCTATCCAGAAGTTCAGTGAGGATCTCTGAATGATCCAATGTTGACCTAAATGACTAATGATGATAAATACAATCCACCTGTGTGTAATCAAGTCTCCGTATAAATGCACCTGCACTGTGATAGTCTCAGAGGTCCGTTAAAAGCGCAGAGAGCATCATGAAGAACAAGGAACACACCAGGCAGGTCAGAGATACTGTTGTGAAGAAGTTTAAAGCCGGATTTGGATACAAAAAGATTTCCCAAGCTTTAAACATCCCAAGGAGCACTGTGCAAGCGATAATATTGAAATGGAAGGAGTAGCAGACCACTGCAAATCTACCAAGACCTGGCCGTCCCTCTAAACTTTCAGCTCATACAAGGAGAAGACTGATCAGAGATGCAGCCAAGAGGCCCATGATCACTCTGGATGAACTGCAGAGATCTACAGCTGAGGTGGGAGACTCTGTCCATAGGACAACAATCAGTCGTATTTGCACAAATCTGGCCTTTATGGAAGAGTGGCAAGAAGAAAGCCATTTCTTAAAGATATCCATAAAAAGCGTTGGTTAAAGTTTACTACAAGCCACCTGGGAGACACACCAAACATGTGGAAGAAGGTGCTCTGGTCAGATGAAACCAAAATTGAACTTTTTGGCAACAATGCAAAACGTTATGTTTGGCGTAAAAGCAACACAGCTCATCACCCTGAACATACCATCCCCACTGTCAAACATGGTGGTGGCAGCATCATGGTTTGGGCCTGCTTTTCTTCAGCAGGGACAGGGAAGATGGTTAAAATTGATGGGAAGATGGATGGAGCCAAATACAGCACCATTCTGGAATAAAACCTGATGGAGTCTGCAAAAGACCTGAGACTGGGACGGAGTTTTGTCTTCCAACAAGACAATGATCCAAAACATAAAGCAACATCTACAATGGAATGGTTCAAAAATAAACATATCCAGGTGTTAGAATGGTCAAATCCCCCGGTGTTAGAAAAGTCTAAGTCCAGACCTGAATCCAATCGAGAATCTGTGGAAAGAACTGAAAAGTGCTGTTCACAAATGCTCACCATCCAACCTCACTGAGCTCGAGCTGTTTTGCAAGGAGGAATGGGAAAAAATTTCAGTCTCTCGATGTGCAAAACTGATAGAGACATACCCCAAGCGACTTACAGCTGTAATCGCAGCAAAAGGTGGCGCTACAAAGTATTAACTTAAGCGGACTGAATAATTTTGCACGCCCAATTTTTCAGTTTTTGATTTGTTAAAAAAGTTTGAAATATCCAATAAATGTCGTTCCACTTCATGATTGTGTCCCACTTATTGTTGATTCTTCACAAAAAAATACAGTTTTATATCTTTATGTTTGAAGCCTGAAATGTGGCAAAAGGTCGCAAAGTTCAAGGGGGCCGAATACTTTCGCAAGGCACTGTATATACCGTATATATGTATATGTATTTGTGTGCATTTCTGTGTGTGTTTTATGCTGTTTTTTTTGGTGTGAATTTGTTAGTATGTATCTTTATGTAAGTCCTTATGTCGGTTCCTCTCTCGGTAGTTCCTCAAGGCGTGATCCAAAATGGGGCCCGCATCAGGAGCCAGGGTCTGTTTCCTGTCATCCGACCCCTACCCATATGCTCCGTGGGAAGCAGAACCACTGCGATAAGGTCAGTGAAACTGTCAATGATCACTCGGCTGGTTATGACGTAGAATTTGACCTGGGTAATACACACACCTCGACACCAAACTATATTTTTCCACCATTTACATAATGGTACGTCAATTTGTTTATTGTACTCAAAACTGGAACCATCACACAAAGGTGTAGTACAGTACCTCATGCTCCTATTGAGTTCAGACGCAGGCTTGCATCCTAAATGGCACCCTATTCTCTACATAGTGCACGACTACCCTATGGGCCCTGGTCAAAAGTAGGGCACTATGTAGGGAAAAGGGTGCCATTTGGGAGTCATGGCCCAACCAGGTGTGTTTATACAGCCTTCTCAATGGTTTATTCCTGTGAAGAACCTTGTGATTCAGAGAAGATTTAGGAACAGGCCTGGACCTGCTCATCCATCATGGTAGCATGGGAGTATGAAGGGACACACACACACACACACACACACACACATGCCATGTCATGAATTAAACATCCCCACAGGCAAGGCAGCAGCTCACATAAGGTATGCACTGAATATTTGATCATATAAAAGAGGGTATGTCCTTCCCATGAGAGAGTAATATGCCAACAGACTGTCCTGCTAAAAGAAAACAACGTTTGATCCGAGGGAGGGTGTGGCGTGGGCGGACAGCAGGACTATTTTGGATTTATAGGATGGCGTGGTGCTCTGATCCGCTTTTATGGTATATCAAATGTACTATTGTGACGACACAGTAGCTATACAAATATGTGTTTGAAAAATGTCAACCCAAATGTGACTACTTATCAAAGGTATGAGTTTACAAATGCAGTAGCCGCGTGTCTGATGATACTATGGTGCAGCCAAAAGCCTGGCGCACAGGGCTAGACATGCACTACAGTCTGTAGAAACAGTAGACAAGTGTGATGTATGTCAACAGTGACTGTAGCCTGTCCCTTTTGTGAACTGTATGGGCTCTGGTCAAAAGTAGTGCACTGTATAGGGAACAGGGTGCCATTTGGGACGCGTCCTAAACGTAGTCTGTTCGCATTAAGACTAACTGTAGCCTTCTGATCTCCTGTGTGTCTCTCCAGGTCAGCTCTGGGGGATTACCTGACCCAAGGCAACATCGGCCACCCCTGTGACTCTCCCTCCCCCCCTCCCAGCGACGACCTCCAGGAGGACCACAACTACAGCACCGCCAAATCCCCCAGCATGCCCTGCTCTTCCCAGGGGCCCTCCACGTTAGACGATGATGATGACATCATCGCGGTGGAGGTCGGCGTCCACCGAGAGGTCAAATCGGAACCTCAAGAAGTCCCGCTGGACTCTGCCTCTGTCTCCTTCCTCTCCCAGCATGCCCGGCGACGGGGCCTGCCCTGGACGAAAAACCGCCTACGGGCCCTGGGCGACACGCTGCCGCTGAAAAAGCGCCGTTCAGCAGCAGCAGCGGTGGAGAAGCCACCGTCGGAGAGCGATGACGAGGAGATGAAGGAGGCGGCGGGGTCGTTGCTTCACTTGGCGGGCGTCAGGGCGTGTCTCAACAACATCACTAACCGCGCCGCCAAGGCTGCTCAGAAGGAGAAAGAGCAGAAAGAGGCCCTAAGGAACTAACTAAGGCCTACACATCTGGTCTACACACCAACCACCAAGACCTAGAAACTAATAGCTAAGACACACTGCAAAGACCAACGTTGAAAAGCAGCGGGTGGCCGCAGAGTGTTGCAGGGTGTGTTAGCCAACACTTGCTGGGTGTGGACGAACGGTGGAGATTCGGTGTAGAATTGTCGGGAATGAACAGAAAACGACAGCAGATATTCTGGCCAGAGGCCATAGGCTGGCCACCCGCTGCTTTTAACAGTTGGTTCTCACGGTGTATTTTGTCTCTAATGCCTGATTCCCACTATAGGGCCGACCCTAACTGTAGCCTATACTGTGCTGGCTCGGATATATTCTTTTCAGATTTTGCTTTCCAGCATGGTTCCAGCAGCAATTATGGTGGATGCGTAACCAGGCCAGCCCAGTACAGTTTGGTTTGGCAGTAGTGTGAAAAGGGTATATGGCCAGGCCTGAGCGCAGAGAGACCTACAGTAGGACTACACACCAGGTCTACACACCGACCAACCAACCACCAACAGGCCAAGAGATAACGTTATTAAGCATTAGTCTCAATAGACACTACTCCATCTCTCTCTCTCTTTAACCTTTAACCTCTATCTCTCCTCCAGGGGCATTAGGAGAATCCTACTTATTTATGGCAATATCAAAAATCTGTTTTTACTATACGTTTCCTGTGTGTTTCAACACTAACTCTGATGGGTAATTGATTCTCACGTGTCTCTGTTGATGTTTTTATGTTGTGTAAAGGGGATGCAAGCCATAGAAAAACACATTTTTTTTGTCACTAATTAGGGAAATACATGCTAAAAAAAATAGAACCATTGAGGAGAATAGCTGAGCGTTTTGTGTCATCTGTAACTTGTCAGAAGTGTATCTGTGAATTTGTAGCAATCTTCCAGTAATGTAAGCCAGGAAGTTGAGCCAATGATACTAACAGATTGAAAACTGTTCAAACTTGCTGCTCACACACGTCATCCTACGCCCATGAGCACAACATGTAAGACTGTGCCAAAGACGAGCGATCGGGTTGCTTCAATGTAGCCAATCTGACAGCTTACAAAGACAAACATAAAAGGCATAGCAACATCAGAAGACCTGTAGAGAAGAGATAGGAGAACACCGTAAATGTCTCAATAATTGTAAAATCCATTCTTAAAGAATCATGCTCTTATTTCTATTCATTACGGTGATTTCTATCACCAATAGTAAAAGCATCATTGAGAATGGGCATGATTCCATTAAGATCACTCCTTAGTATTTAAGCATAGTTAGAACTATACTGTTAATCTACTGTTCAGTTTTTGGTGCCATGGTGATGACTTAGTGCTGGGTCAGAGGCAATATACTGTATCTCATCCATCTTGTTCTTGTTTCTCAGCTGTGTTTGAAATGTCCTCCTGTTCCCTTTTTAGTGCACTATTTTTGACCAGAACCACATGGATCTGGCCAAAAGTAGTGCGCTATGGGGTTGATGGGCTCTGGACAAAAGGAGAGCACTATATTGGGAATAGGGTGCAATTTCAGACATACAGTAGCCTAGACGTCCCTGAAACTCTTCCAGTATTCCTCTTCCACAAACGGGAACGCCGGTTTAAATATAACCCATGCTACGACACCTGCCTATCATTTTTACAGACTCAGAAAACTATATACATAAAGTGTGGATTCGTTGTTGTTTCTTGCAATTCTGTTTGTATTGTTTCCCCTTCTTCCTCTACCCTCATAAAAGTATAAGCAATTTGTCCAGTCTGGACAACTCTGTAAAAAGGTTAGAAAATATTTTATTTTTCCTTTCTTAATTGAAGCAATTTGACCTGCAGGACTTTCTCAGTTATATTGCATGGGTGCTTGTAAATAAGATGCAAAAGTAAATCTTTTTTTATTCAAAGATCATGTAAGATAAACAATGTATTTAGCATGAAGCATGACTTATTTTCATATAAACTTAGATCCTAGAAGAGAAAACAAAGGTTTTGCCACCAATTCTTATACACTCAATTTTATTTAATTTTATTTTCGATTTAAAAAAAAAATGTATTGATATTGTATTTCTTCAGATGAGCGGGCTTTTAATGACATATCTTCTTCAGGGAGACATTTTATGGGGAAATCACTCTGCAATTATGAGGCCCGGCTACTCTGGGCTTTAAGTATAACAGACCTGGGTTCAAAAACTATTTGAAATTATTTCAAATAATTGAATATGTGCTTAATTGAGCTTGCCTGTTGCAATGCAACCAATAGTAAAGTCCCAAAAGTGCAAACCCCGCCCACCTGGCACCCCAGCCAGGCTAAAGCAAACTGTAAAATGATTTGAAAGGTTTCAAGTAGTATTTGAACCCAGTCTGTTAGCTCTACGGCTAGATGGATCAACTGAAAAGCCTCTACTATGGCCTTCAGTCTTCTTCTGCCTCTTAAACAATAAATGTGTCAGTGTTCTAGTGTTGTTCAGAATATATCAATAGTGTGTGAGTGTGTGTGTGTCCAACAACCATACACCCTTTAACATTGTGCCTGCCCTCCAGACTTAATTGTATTCCGATGTCTTTAGCTGACATGTTTTCACATTGAACAGCACATATTTCTTTATTTCTGAAAGTGTTTTCTCTCATTTTGTTCTGTAAATGTGTTACCATTGGGTCCTAGTTTTCTCCTCCCTGGCAGACACTTCCCTGTAAATGGACGGAGCATTATGGACCTGTTTGACATGGAATTTAGAATTTGTCAGAATGTTCCACCGTTTTAACTGGCTCCAACTAGCACAGCCAAACCTTTTGTTGAAAGTTACCCTACCATGAACTGACTGAGGATGTATGTACATAGAGTGGAGTTACTGTACATGATGAACACGTTTCTGTACAAACAGCAGAGGTAATTAGGGGTTAGAAAGAGGTTGTGTGCAGACAGTAGGGAGAGGCAGAGTCAGAGAGAGCCAGACTCTGGTTTGGGTTTATGGGAAAGACTGAGAGTGACTGACAGCTAGACTGGGAGTTAGACAAGCAAATGACAGCAGAGTTCCATTGTCATAGTATTCTATCAACTTTGATACGGAACACTGACTATTCTATTCAATTCAATGTGTTTCTTCTATCAATGTTGACATGAAATAGACTCACTCCCCGTATACCTCACTGCCATCTCCACTTCCTCTCTTGACACTAGAGAAGTGTTATGGTGTTACAGGTCAAGCCCTCTGTGTTATTTGCAGTAGGAAGTCAGTGAACTGGTGACTAATAGTAGAGTCTGCCGTGGCAAGTCAAGGAGAATGTGTTGCTTAAGTAACCACCATCTCCTCCAGTGACTCACATGGTGAGTGTGTCCCAAATGGCACTACTTTTGACCAGAGCTAATAGGGCTCTGTTCAAAAGTTGTGCACTATATAGGGAATAGGATGCCATTTCGGACACTTCCAGTGACATGCAGGGAAGGAAGGTGAAGTTAGGACCATATAAGGGTCTGCTTGACAAATAGAATGATACCGGGAAATAGGACTGAGTTTTTAATGCAAAGGGAAGAAAAATAAGAAACTCTATCACTGCCTGAAAAGCCCTCGAATGAGAAACAAATGTGCTTATTTTATTTGAACTAAAACCTGCCAAACTAAACCATGCTCAAAGTGTGCATCCCAAATGGCAACTCATTCCCTATATAGTGCACTTTTCTTTCAAACGTAGTGCATTACAAAGAGAATAGGGTGCCATTTGGGAGTCGCCCAAGGCAAGCCTGCCAGCCAGTCCGCCATTTTGTTTTCTATTAACGTTTTTTTTTTTTGTGTTTGTTTACTCTGACAAGACGTTACAATACTGCCACGTTAATGACTATTTGAGAAGGGTCAGAAAGCCATAGAATAGAGATGTCAAACGCAAACAACTATGTTGCTCTATGAGAAGAATCGATGTAATGCAGAGTGCACCCAGCTTGGTTGGTTTTCCAATGAATGTTTGATTATTTCCTTGTTGTGCAATCACATTGCCAAAGAACGATTTCAAGCGATTTCAGCGATTTCATTCATGTAAATATCACGTTGTCCAATACCGTGGCAAAAAAAAAATGTAGAAATGTTGTTTTTTTCTTTTCAATTTTTCTGAAACCTTCAATAATGTTTATGTGGTGTATTGTCTTCCAGTTGCAATGATTAAAGTTGACCTGAACTCAACTCCTGTGCTTGAAAGAGACCATGTCATAATTCCATTCAATTGAATTGAATTGGGTAAAAACATTACCACGTTGTATTCCCAGAGGACAGCGCTTAAAAAGTAGTAATTAAAGCACTTGGCCCTCGCTAGTAAAAACAAGTAAAACATCTAATGGTTAGAAGACGAGACAAAGATTACAAAACAACAACATTACATTCATTTAAGTGAAGAAAACTGTCACCATCCATTGCACCTCATCCCTAATCTTAAAAATATAACCAAACCAACAGTAGCAATAAGCATGTAATATCCATCTTATTCTCATCAACTCAAATCAGCCCACACAGACCAACTAAAAACTAAACATATCCTCTGTTACAGAAGTGCATCAGAAAAGCAAGAAAATGCTTCAAAGCTTGGTTGAACCCTTCACATAAGTAAATTGGCCATTAGGTTATTGAGACCAGTGCCTGTGATTGGCTCTGAAGACCGGCCCCTGTTATTGACCTCATATGTTCACATTAACAAGGCTCGGAACATAGCAAGACTTTTTTCAACCTGTTACTTAACTATTCATTCACTTCCTGTAATCATTAAAGTCCAATACTTTTGATTAAGTACTCCCAGTCAGGGCTATAGCTCCTTCTTGTCACTCAGTCAATCTGATGGTTGCCATGATGGAGCCATGTGGCAGAGGGAAGGAAGGCCATTCATAATTAAAGCCAAAGACTACAGGCTTTAATCACCAGCCACTGCCTCCCCGCGCTGCGCGCCACATATCCCTCCACCATGCGCTACAACTGCATGGAGCCAGTCTCTGTTGCTATGCAACTGCAGCAAAGAAAGTGCAAGTATATTTCTGTACATCTTTAAGGGGCATCTTTCCACTGACCCAGTTGCCTGAGGCAAAACAAAAAGTGTCTTAACACGCCATTATGTCTGTCTGCTATGTTTTAGTTCTTTAGGAAGTTGTCCGTCACCACTTTTACAAGGGCCGTTTTTGAAATGTCAGGTCATCTTCAAGACTTTGCCTGTGTAACGTGACACGTACGAGCAGTACATATTACAAGTAATATCCACAAATGTGAGGGCTCTTTACCCACCGAAACGGATGAAATAAATGAATACGTGGTATCCGGGGGCCAGTGTTGTAGGAGAGGAGAATATGTGTGCAGTGTGAGGTGGGGTGAGTCAGACACAGAAGGTTCAATTCAAATCAAACTGTATTGTCACATCCGCTGATTACAACAGGTGTAGACTTTACATTGAAATGCTGACTTATGAGCCGTTTCCCAACAACGCAGAGTTAAAAAGTAAGTCCAAATAGAAAATAGTAGCACGATAAATAACATTAACGAGGCTTATATAAAAGGAGCACCGGTAACGAGTCAATGTGCAGGTGTACAAGGTAGTTGAGGTAATTACAGTATGTACATGTAGGTAGGGGTAAAAGTGACTAGGCAATCAGGATAGATAATAAACAGAATAGCAGTAGCGTATGTGTGAAAATCAAATCAAAATGTATTTGTCACATGCGCCAAATACAACAGGTGTGTAGACCTTACGGTGAAAAGCTTACTCACAAGCCCTTAACCAACAATGCGGTTTTAAGAAAAATGCAAATAGTAGCTATTCAGGAGTCTTATGGCTTGAGGGTAGAAGCTGTTGGAAAGCCTTTTGGACCTAGACTTGGTGCTCCGATACCGCTTGCCGTGTGGTAGCAGAGAGAACAGTCTATGGCTTGGGAAGGAAAGTGTGTGTATGTTTGTGTGTTTGTGGCGTCAATACGCATGTGTGGTTTGTGAGCCTATGTAATGTGTGTGTGTGTGTGTGTGTGTGTGTGTGTGTGTGTGTGTGTTGGAGTGTCAGTGTAAGTAGTTGTGAGTGTGTGGGTATCGTCCAATGAGTGTGCATAGAGGCAGTGTAAGTGAGTAAGTGCAACAAAGGATCAATACTAACACTAATAGTCCGGGTGGCCTGTTGAACAACTATTCAGTAGTCTTATGGTTTGGGGGTAGAAGCTGTTCAGGTGCCTTTTGGTCCCAGACTTGGTGCACCGGTAGTGCTTGCGGTGCCTTTCCAGAGTGAACAGTCTATGGCTTGGGTGGCTGAGGTCTTTGACAATTTTCCGGCCTTCTGACACCGCCTGGTATAGAGGTCCTGGGTGGCAGGGAGCTCGGCCCAAGTGATTTACTGGGCTGTCTGCACCACCCTCTGAAGGACAGGCTCATGGTAATGGCTGGAACAGAATTGGTGGAATGGTACAAAATATGATGCATTCCAATTGCTCCGTTCCAGCCATTATTATGAGCCCGTCCTCTCCAGGCAGCCTCCTGTGGAGTCAGGGTGCAGTATAAGTAATATAACTGCATTATGCTGCAAAAACTGCACCCAGAATAACGCATCGTTTTCACTGCGTCCAAAATACCACCGTTGACTGCAGTTACTGCACTTTTACTGCACTTTTACTGCCGTTTACTGCACTTTCTTTTTTTTGTTCAGAGTTCTGCTCTTCATGGTCCAGATCATCCAGATTTACTAAATGTCAATTGAGACAGGTTTCCATGGAGACTGTAGAAAGTAGAGTTACGGCTCTTTGTTAGCCTGCATTCATTCCATTGTGTTATGCTTTTGGAGAAAGAAGAGCAGGGGTTATTGTTATATGCCAGGGGTGGGAAAACTACACCCCGCAAGCCGGATCCGGCCTGCAAACCCATTCAATCTGGCCCGTGGGAGGTTTGGACCAGCCTGCGGCAGTTTTTTGGGGGAAATTATTATTTGGGGATAATTAAACACTCCAGGTCAATCTTGAACGTCTACATAAAAAGTATGTAGAAATGATGAAGGACCTATATATTTTCAAATAACTTCCCTTTATCTGGCCTGCAAATAGATTTTGATAAATTAAATCTAATCTGTGCCGCCCTCCATTGAATTTCAAATGTGGCCCTTTACACAAAACGTTTGTCCACCCCTGTTATAGGCTGTATGAAACAATGGACAAATCTTTCCTGAAGTGGACATAAATTTGCCATTTTGACTTAAATTGCACATCTTTTATGATAAAGTATCTTCTCATATTGCTTAAATTGATTGGGATGTGGGTCATTATAGGGATTGGAAACTGATCCTGTTTTTTGTTGTGGTGTGTGATCACTCTCTAGTGGTGTAATGGAGTTACTACATCCAGTGGCTCCTGAATCTGTCACTCGACTCCACTTGGGCAGAGACGAAGAGGCAAAGCGATAAGCCAACTGTCTGACGATACTACACGGTAGTCAGATTCCGATATCGATCAATTTGATATAATCATTTTCCAAAGCATCTGATCTGTTTCTTAACATGAATAAATGCCAACTCATGGCTGTCAAAGATTGTGTGACACCCTCATATTCAGTGGCGACCAGTCTGTCAGGGCAGGTGTGGCTCGTTTAGCTAAAAAAATATATGTTTTTTCCCATTTTGCATGTTATTTTGGCATCAATATGTGTCACATATCAGTTTGCAAACAATGTAAAAAAAATATATTAAAAAAAATCATTGAGTTAATAAAGCCGGAAACAAACATGGTCTCTTTTTTGCTTTCTTGAGTAAGGCAGCTCCAAAATGCAGGTGTTTCAGCCTAGCTCAGTGCTTTCTGTGGTGGTGGGGCAGCCAGCGGAAAATACAGAGCATAGGGGTTGGTAATGTTCTCTAGTTGCGTCGTGATTGGCTCAGTGTTCTGTCACTCATGGGGTCACTGCAAAATCTACGGAAGGGCTCAAAAATTCAAGCCCATTGAGTGCTGCTATGGATTTACATTAGAAGTGCCCATCCAAGAAGACTCAAGATCTTTGGCCACAGATGAAATTATGTAAAATCACGTTATATCTACTGTAGCTTTGATTAAACTATCATATCATATTTTCAAAATCTTAGCTAGCAATATAGACAATAGTCGTCATCATGAATCAAGTCGACAATCTACTGGCAAATACTTTTTAATCCTTGTCATAATGAAGATAAATTATATATGAAACGTATCAGTGCTCATCGGCCATTGGACATAAACATCCCAAATTCAACAATGAGTGGTTTGGAAGGAATCAGTGGCAAACTGCAAGCATTGCAAAATAATCACTAGCCTGCTATTCAGTGGAGTGGGTTCGTGGTCCAAGTCTGGGTTTAAGGGTATTTTTTTACAAGCTTATAAGGATAAACATTCAACACCATGGGCCAGAAAAGGTTGAATACATTGGCCATGCTGTCAATCCAGCATGACTTCTGCTGAGTTCAAGACAACTGGGAACTCTGAAGAAAAACAAGCTCCGACTAAGAAAATGTGTTTTGAATGGTCATCCAACTCGGAATTCCAAGTCGAGAAATCGGGCCTTTTTCTAGAGCGCCAACCTGAAGATCAATGACGTCATGATTCCCAGTTGTCTTGAAAGCACCATACATCCTGAGAATACCAGACTTCGATGACAAAGTTTGATGGCAAAATTTACACACAAGAAGGACCGCTGCGCCACCTTCCTGTTCAAGTGAGCAAAGCACAACAAGGTGAGTCCAAAAATGTATTGTATGCTGCTGTATAAATTATGTAATATGCCAGGAACATATGTATACTGTAGTAAAAAGTAATACTATGTGTTTTTTTGTTTAGCCCATATGCCTCACCCTAATCATTTGGTCCCTTTCCCCCTAATAACTTAGTGCACATGCAGCCGACAGCCTGTTTTAGAGAAATGTAGTCATCGAATATTGAGATTTCATTGTCTACTTATATTCCCCCTTTATTTATCCTACGGTTTTGACTTGGTGTACAGGGAGAATACTGTAAGAACGGCCCATGTTCTGAATTTTGTCAGTGTACATTTCAAAAGTGCTGAACAAATAATTATATTGACTACGTCCATCCTAGCTCGCTCATTAATGTCTTAATCGAAATCACGGATTTCGCTCATCGTCCCCTGTTGCCATAGTTTGTACTTCTCAATTGTCAGTCAAACCACATTTGTTTAAGCAAGTCAGCCATATCAGCTATGTTTTTTTTTTAAAGGCATTCAATTAGGCTGAATTAACTGTTTAGCTGCCAGACAAGGCTCCGCTGATAGCCAGGTGTAGCAGTGGTAAGGATTCACTCCATGGTGCTGAAAATAAAGCTCTGCTGTTGGGACAGCTTTATGTAGGCCCTAACAGTTTGTGGATTAATGCAATTAATGTATTGTTTAGTGTTGTGTAGTGGATTTTCTGGAATACATCTAAAAAATGTTCTTGTAGTTCTTGGATTATTTTCCTAAAATAGAAATGATTTTAAACAATTGTATGTTTTTACAGTAATTTCATTATTCTTCTGGCCAAATTTCATATTCACAAATGCAATTTTACAAACAAAACACCCCATTTTTCTTACCTTACAAAAGGACATTTGACAATATTTTAAGACAATTAAATACTCTACTAACAAAAATGCTGTTAGAATAATAAATGTGTGTTTATCCCTTAAGTGCTTTGTGTTATTTTTTATTTTTTTTAAATGCTCAGAAAACTTTAGGGGCCAAATAAAACCAGCCGCAGGCCAAATTCAGCCGCCAGGTGGGGAGCCCTGCCCTAGCCCAACTGTCTTATACATGTGTGTTCTTATGTACCTTTTGTATTGATTTATTATTGTTAATAAAAAATCTTTAAAAAAAAAATATATATATACACATTCAGTACATTCGCAAAGTATTCAGACCCCTTGACTTTTTCCACAGTGTGTTACGTCACAGTTTTGTCCCAGCCCCAGCTAACACACCTGACTCCAATAATCACCTAATCATGATCTTCAGTTTAGAATGACATTTGATTAATCAGCTGTGTTCTAGGGATGGAGAAAAAGTGTGACACCAATCAGGCCCTCGAGTACTGGAGTTGTCCACCCCTGCGTTACAGCCTTATTCTAAAATGGATTAAATAAAATAATTCTCTCATAAATCTACACACGGTACCCCATAATTACAAAGAAAAAAACAGAAATACCTTATTTATGTAAGTATTCAGACCCGTTGCTACGAGACTCGAAATTGAGCTTAGGTGCACCCTGTTTCCATTGATCATCCTAGAGATGTTTCTACAACTTGATTGGAGTCCACAAGTGGTAAAATATTGTTTTATTTTATTTAACCTTTATTTAACTAGGCAAGTCAGTTAAAGAACCAATTTTTTTACACTGATGGCCTACACCAGCCAAACCCTGACAACGCTGGGCCAATTGTGCCCCGCCCTATGGGACTCCCAATCACGGCCTGTTGTGATACAGCCTGGATTTGAACCAGGGTGTTTGTAGTGACGCCTCTAGCACTGAGACACAGTGCCTGAGACCGCTGCACCACTCGGGAGCCCGGGTGTCTCCCATGATTTGGAAAGGCACACCTGTCTATATAAGGTACCACAGAGCAAAAACCAAGCCATCAGGTCAAAGGAATTGTCCGTAGAGCTCTGAGACAGGATTGTGTCGAGGCACAGATCTGGGGAAGGGTACCAAAACATTTCTGCAACATTAAAGTTTTCCAAGAACACAGTGGCCTCCATCATTCTTAAATGAAGAAGTTTGGAACCACCAAGACTCTTCCTAGAGCTGGCCGTCCAGCCAAACTGAACAATCGGGGGATGAAGGGCCTTGCCAGGGAGGTGACCAAGAACCTGATGGTCACACTGACAGAGCTCCAGAGTTCCTCTGTGGAGATGGGAGAACCTTCCAGAAGGACAACCATTTATGCAGCACTCCACCAATCAGGACTTTATGGCAGTTTGGCCAGATGGAAGCCACTCCTCAGTAAAAGACACAGCCCGCTTGGAGTTTACCAAAAGGCACCTAAAGTCCTCGCAGATCATGAGTAACAAAATGTTCTGGTCTGATGAAACAAAGATTGAACTATTTGGCCTGAATGCCAAGCATCACGCCTGGAAGAAACCTGGCACCATCCCTACGGTGAAGCATGGTGGTGGCAGCATCATGCTGTGGGGTTGTTTTTCAGCAGCAGGGACTAGGAGACTAGTCAGGATCGAGGCAAAGATGAACGGAGCAAAGTACAGAGAGATCCTTAATGAAAACCTGCTCCAGAGCGCTCAGCACCTCAGACTGGGGTGCAAGTTCACCTTCCAACAGGACAATGACCCTAAGCACACAGCCAAGACAACGTAGGAGTGGCTTCGGGACAAGTCTCTGAATGTCTTTGAGTGGCCCAGCCAGAGCCTGGACTTAAATCCGATCTAACATCTCTGGGGAGACCTGAAAACAGTTGTGCAGCGACGCTCCCCATCCATCCTGACAGAGCTTGAGAGGATCTGCAGAGAAGAATGGGAGAAACTCCCCAAATACAGGTGTGCCAAGCTTGTAGCGTCACACCCAAGAAGACTTGAGATTGTAAACGCTGCCAAAGATGCTTCAAAAAAGTACTGAGTAAAGGTCTGAATACTTATGTAAATGTAATATTTCCATTTCACAAAAATATTTATAACCTGTTTTTTCTTTGTCATTATGGGATACTGGTTGTATATTGAAAAGGAAAAAATGATTTAGAATAAAATTGTAACGTAACAAAATGTGGAAAAAGTCAAGGGGTCTGAATACTTTCTTGAATGCACTGTATATATTTTTCTTAAAAATAAAGAAGAGGCGACAGGGATAACTGTGCACAAAATCTGTCTCCTCCATCATGTGGTGTTTTTGTGTGTTTTTTTTACTCACCAAGCAAGTAGTTTTGTACAGAGGTCAAAGACAAAAAAATGATGGATTATTTGCTGCGTGTGGTTTATTTGATCGAATAGATGTTTCGTAATGCTTCTTTTCTTGCAAGTGTACTGATATAAGTTGGACACGTGACATCCCGGCAACTTGGAGAAAAAATACTTTATATCGGAGTTGTGAATGTTGTTCCCACTCACATCTACCCTCTCATTGGCTAGAATGGTCCCACCTGATCTTGCCTCCTCCCGACTGCCTTCCATTTTAGAAGACATGTATTTTCATTGTTAGAGTGGCCATTTGAGTATCTGGTCAATATAATGGATAATCTGTGTTTTGGACCAACGGATGAGATACAGTACTGCAGGCGGATGCAACATAGGCGGTTGTGGTGGATTGAGACGCAGCCCATGCAAAAAAACATATCTAGCATAAACTGACAGTTTAAAAAAAAATTATGTCGATGTTATTGCGGGTGTAGTGAAATGATTGTGTTTCTAGCTCCAACAGTGCAGTAATATCTAACAATTTCACAACAATACACACAAATCTAAAGTAAAAATATATATAAATATTTGGATGAGCAATGTCTGGGCGGCATAAACTAAGATACAGTAGAATAGGATAGAAAACAGTATATACAGTTGAAGTCGGAAGTTTACATACACCTTAGCCAAATTAAACTCACTTTTTCACAATTCCTGACATTTATTCCAAGTTAAAATTCCCTGTCTTAGGTCAGTTAGGATCACCACATTATTTTAAGAATGTGAAATATCAGAATAATAGTAGAGACAATTATTTATTTCAGCTTTTATTTCTTTCATCACATTCCCTGTGGGTCAGAAGTTTACATACACTCAATTAGTATTTGGTAGCATTGTCTTTAAATTGTTTAACTTGGGTCAAACATTTCGGGTAGCCTTCCACAAGCTTCCAACAATAGGTTGGGTGAATTTTGGCCCATTCCTCCTGACAGAGCTGGTGTAACTGAGTCAGGTTTGTAGGCCTCCTTGCTCAATCGCAGTTTTTCAGTTCTGCCCTACAAATGTTCTATGGGATTGAGGTCAGGGCTTTGTGATGGCCACTCCAATACCTTGACTTTGTTGTCCTTAAGCCATTTTGCAACAACTTTGGAAGTATGCTTGGGGTCATTGTCCATTTGGAAGACCCATTTGCGACCAAGCTTTAACTTCCTGACTGATGTCTTGAGATGTTGCTTCAAAATATCCACAATTTTCCTCCTGCATGATGCCATCTATTTTGTGAAGTGCACCAGTCCCTCCTGCAGCAAAGCACCCCCACAACATGATGCTGCCACCACCATGCTTCACGGTTGGGAAGGTGTTCCTTGGCTTGCAAGCCTCTCCCTTTTTCCTCCAAACATAATGATGGTCATTATGGCCAAACAGTTCTATTTTTGTTTCATCAGACCAGAGGACATTTCTCCAAGAAGTACGATCTTTGTCCCCATGTGAAGTTGCAAACCGTAGTCTGGCTTTTTTTTATGGCGGTTTTGGAGCAGTGGCTTCTCCCTTGCTGAGCGGCCTTTCATGATATGTCAATATAGGACTTGTTTCACTGTGGATATAGATACTTTTGTACCTGTTTCCTCCAGCATCTTCACAAGGTTATTTGCTGTTGTTCTGGGATTGATTTTGTTACGGTGCGTGAATGAGGACCCAAAAGCGAATTAACGTAAACAGAGCTTCTTTAATAACAAAACAAAACGTAGGCTCAGATGGACCGGCAGGTTCCGACAGGACAGGACAAGGTTGCAGCAAACATGACGATAGTCTGGTTCAGGCATGAACAACACAAACAAGAATCCGACAAAGACAGGAGCAGAAACAGAGAGAGATATAGAGGACTAATCAGAGGGAAAAAGGGAACAGGTGGGAAAAGGGGTGACGAGGTAGTTAGGAGGAGACAAGGCACAGCTGGGGGAAAGAGGGGGAGAAAAGGTAACCTAACAACGACCAGCAGAGGGAGACAGGGTGAAGGGAAAGGACAGAAACAAGACACAACATGACAGTACATGACAGTACCCCCCCACTCACCGAGCGCCTCCTGGCGCACTCGAGGAGGAAACCTGGCGGCAACGGAGGAAATCATCGATCAGCGCACGGTCCAGCACGTCCCGAGAGGGAACCCAACTCCTCTCCTCAGGACCGTACCCCTCCCAATCTACTAGGTACTGATGACCACGGCCCCGAGGACGCATGTCCAAAATCCTACGGACCCTGTAGATGGGTGCGCCCTCGACAAGGATGGGGGGGGGGGGGGGGAAGACGAGCGGGGGCGCGAAGAACGGGCTTGACACAGGAGACATGGAAGACCGGGTGGACGCGACGAAGATATCGCGGAAGAAGAAGTCGAACTGCGACAGGATTAATGATCCGAGAAATACGGAACGGACCAATGAACCGCGGGGTCAACTTGCGAGAAGTGGTCTTAAGGGGAAGGTTCTGAGTGGAGAGCCAAACTCTCTGACCGCGACAATATCTAGGACTCTTAGTTCTACGCTTATTAGCAGCCCTCACAGTCTGCGCCCTATAACGGCAAAGTGCAGACCTGACCCTCTTCCAGGTGCGCTCGCAACGTTGGACAAAAGCCTGAGCGGAGGGGACGCTGGACTCGGCGAACTGAGATGAGAACAGCGGAGGCTGGTACCCGAGGCTACTCTGAAAAGGAGATAGCCCGGTCGCAGACGAAGGAAGCGAGTTGTGGGCGTATTCTGCCCAGGGGAGCTGTTCTGACCAAGACGCAGGGTTGCGAAAAGAAAGACTGCGTAAGATGCGACCAATAGTCTGATTGGCCCGTTCTGCTTGACCGTTAGACTGGGGGTGAAAGCCGGAAGAGAGACTGACGGAAGCCCCAATCAAACGGCAAAACTCCCTCCAAAATTGAGACGTGAATTGCGGACCTCTGTCCGAAACGACGTCTGACGGAAGGCCATGAATTCTGAAAACATTCTCGATGATGATTTGTGCCGTCTCTTTAGCAGAAGGAAGCTTAGCAAGGGGAATAAAATGAGCCGCCTTAGAGAACCTGTCGACAACCGTAAGAATAACAGTCTTCCCCGCTGACGAAGGCAGTCCGGTGACAAAATCTAAGGCGATGTGAGACCACGGTCGAGAGGGAATGGGAAGCGGCCTGAGACGGCCGGCAGGAGGAGAGTTACCGGACTTAGTCTGCGCGCAGACCGAACAAGCAGCCACGAAGCGACGCGTGTCATGCTCCCGGGTGGGCCACCAAAAGCGCTGGCGAATGGAAGCAAGCGTACCCCGAACGCCAGGGTGGCCGGCTAACTTGGCAGAGTGAGCCCACTGAAGAACGGCCAGACGAGTAGGAACGGGAACGAAAAGAAGGTTCCTGGGACAAGCGCGCGGTGACGGAGTTTGAGTGAGTGCTTGCTTTACCTGCCTCTCAATTCCCCAGACAGTCAACCCGACAACACGCCCCTCAGGGAGAATCCCCTCGGGGTCAGTGGAGGCTACTGAAGAACTGAAGAGACGAGATAAAGCATCAGGCTTGGTGTTCTTAGAGCCCGGACGATAAGAAATCACGAACTCGAAACGAGCGAAAAACAGCGTCCAGCGCGCCTGACGCGCATTAAGTTGTTTGGCAGAACGGATGTACTCAAGGTTCCTATGGTCAGTCCAAACGACAAAAGGAACGGTCGCCCCCTCCAACCACTGTCGCCATTCGCCTAGGGCTAAGCGGATGGCGAGCAGTTCGCGGTTTCCCACATCATAGTTACGTTCCGACGGCGACAGGCGATGAGAAAAATACGCGCAAGGGTGGACCTTGTCGTCAGAGAAGGAGCGCTGAGAAAGAATGGCTCCCACGCCCACCTCTGACGCGTCAACCTCGACAATGAACTGTCTAGAGACGTCAGGTGTAACAAGGATAGGTGCGGATGTAAAACGATTCTTGAGGAGATCAAAAGCTCCCTGGGCGGAAACGGACCACTTAAAGCACGTCTTGACAGAAGTAAGGGCTGTGAGAGGGGCTGCCACCTGACCGAAATTACGGATGAAACGACGATAGAAGTTCGCGAAGCCGAGAAAGCGCTGCAACTCGACGCGTGACTTAGGGACGGGCCAATCAATGACAGCTTGGACCTTAGCGGGATCCATCTTAACGCCTTCAGCGGAAATAACAGAACCGAGAAATGTGACGGAGGAGGCATGAAAAGAGCACTTCTCAGCCTTCACAAAAAGACAATTCTCTAAAAGGCGCTGGAGGACACGTCGAACGTGCTGAACATGAATCTGGAGTGACGGTGAAAAAATCAGGATATCGTCAAGGTAAACGAAAACAAAGATGTTCAGCATGTCTCTCAGGACATCATTAACTAATGCCTGAAAGACAGCTGGAGCGTTAGCGAGGCCGAAAGGAAGAACCCGGTATTCAAAGTGCCCTAACGGAGTGTTAAACGCCGTCTTCCACTCGTCCCCCTCCCTGATGCGCACGAGATGGTAAGCGTTACGAAGGTCCAACTTAGTGAAAAACCTGGCTCCCTGCAGGATCTCGAAGGCTGAAGACATAAGAGGAAGCGGATAACGATTCTTCACTGTTATGTCATTCAGCCCTCGATAATCTATGCAGGGGCGCAGGGACCCGTCCTTCTTCTTAACAAAAAAAAAACCCCGCTCCGGCGGGAGAGGAGGAGGGGACTATGGTACCGGCGGCAAGAGCTACAGACAAATAATCTTCGAGAGCCTTACGTTCGGGAGCCGACAGAGAGTATAGTCTACCCCGGGGGGGAGTGGTTCCCGGAAGGAGATCAATACTACAATCATACGACCGGTGTGGAGGAAGAGAGGTGGCCCTGGACCGACTGAACACCGTGCGCAGATCGTGATATTCCTCCGGCACCCCTGTCAAATCACCAGGCTCCTCCTGTGAAGAAGAGACAGAGGAAACAGGAGGGATAGCAGACATTAAACATTTCACATGACAAGAGACGTTCCAGGAGAGGATAGAATTACTAGACCAATTAATGGAAGGATTATGACAAACTAGCCAGGGATGGCCCAAAACAACAGGTGTAAAAGGTGAACGAAAAATTAAAAAAGAAATGGTTTCGCTATGATTACCAGAAACAGTGAGGGTTAAAGGTAGCGTCTCACGCTGAATCCTGGGGAGAGGACTACCATCCAGGGCGAACAAGGCCGTGGACTCCCTTAACTGTCTGAGAGGAATGTCATGTTCCCGAGCCCAGGTCTCGTCCATAAAACAGCCCTCCGCCCCAGAGTCTATTAAGGCACTGCAGGAAGCTGACGAACCGGTCCAGCGTAGATGGACCGACAAGGTAGTGCAGGATCTTGAAGGAGAGACAGGAGTAGTAGCGCTCACCAGTAGCCCTCCGCTTACTGATGAGCTCTGGCTTTTACTGGACATGAAGTGACAAAATGACCAGCAGAACCGCAATAGAGACAGAGGCGGTTGGTGATTCTCCGTTCCCTCTCCTTAGTCGAGATGCGGATACCTCCCAGCTGCATAGGCTCAGCACCCGAGCCGGCAGAGGAAGATGGTAGTGATGCGGAGAGGGGGGCAACGGAGAACGCGAGCTCCTTTCCACGAGCTCGGTGACGAAGATCAACCCGTCGCTCAATGCGAATAGCGAGTTCAATCAAGGAATCCACGCTGGAAGGAACCTCCCGGGAGAGAATCTCATCCTTTACCTCTGCGCGGAGACCCTCCAGAAAACGAGCGAGCAAAGCCGGCTCGTTCCAGCCACTGGAGGCAGCAAGAGTGCGAAACTCAATAGAGTAGTCTGTTATGGATCGATTACCCTGACATAGGGAAGACAGGGCCCTGGAAGCCTCCTCCCCAAAAACAGATCGATCAAAAACCCGTATCATCTCCTCCTTAAAGTCCTGATACTGGTTAGTACACTCAGCCCTTGCCTCCCAGATTGCCGTGCCCCACTCACGAGCCCGTCCAGTAAGGAGAGATATGACGTAGGCGACACGAGCAGTGCTCCTGGAGTAAGTGTTGGGCTGGAGAGAAAACACAATATCACACTGGGTGAGGAACGAGCGGCATTCAGTGGGCTCCCCAGAGTAACACGGCGGGTTATTGATTCTGGGCTCCGGAGATTCGAAAGCCCTGGAAGTGGCCGGTGGATCGAGGCGGAGATGGTGAACCTGTTCTGTGAGGTTGGAGACTTGGGTGGCCAGGGTCTCAACGGCATGTCGAGCAGCAGACAATTCCTGCTTGTGTCTGCCTAGCATCGCTCCCTGGATCTCGACGGCTGAGTGGAGCGTGAATGAGGACCCAAACGGTGCGTGAATGAGGACCCAAAAGCGAATTAACGTAAACAGAGCTTCTTTAATAACAAAACAAAACGTAGGCTCAGATGGACCGGCAGGTTCCAGGACCTGGCCCGCAGCCCTGTGCACGATCAAAATTCTTGCGTTGCCATAATGCTTACAAGACAAAGAACACTTTCTAAAACATCATATCTAAGGCTCCGGTCTGTCCAAGAAGTGAGGGTAACGGTAAGGATGTTCTCTGCCCTCCACTTTAAAATATATTTTGCTGAAGAGAGGGCCATTCCATTTTATTTCAGAGGTCCGATTTTCTCCATGTAACCCTTATTATCAATAACGTTCACTTCCTTGTTTTAACCAAAGATTGTGGATATATTGACAAGATACATGTATCTTCGCCAGTGGAGGCTGCTGAGTGGAGAACGGCTCATAATAATGGCTGGAATGGTGGAATGGAAAGGCATCAATCATGTGTTTGATGTTAATGACACCATTCCAATCATTCTGCTCCAGCCATTACCATGAGCCCGTCCTCCCCAATTAAGATGCCACCAACCTCCTGTGCTCTTTGCCCTAACAATGGGAGTCGTTGTCCTCAAAGCTGCACTGCGGGTTGTCGAGCTCCCCTCTACCTTTTTTGAATATTCGATGAGGGTTGTTGACGTCAACCGCCTGTATTCAATGGAGAGAGACGCTATGCTACTAGCTTTAATCAAAAATATTTATAATCATCTCGAGACAACTCCGATATAAAGTACTTTTTTTCAAAGTTGCCGGGATGTCACATGTCCTGCTTTTATCAGGACACTCGTAACAACTTTATAAGCATTACGAAACTTCTAATCGATCAAATAAATATCACGTAGCGAATAATCCATTCATTTTTGTGTTGACCAAATTTGACACTCCCATTGACCTAGATACAAACACTAAAAACTTTATTTTTGGGTGAAACAACGAAAAATATTTAGAAAAAGGAAGATTATCCAATCTATAAACATGTTAGTTTCCACTGGCGGCACCATCCAATCTGCATTACAGACTACTGGTTCACTCTATGAGGAAAAACTTATTTTCGCATAGCTCATAAATTCCTGTGCCTGCCTGAGAAATATGGCATTAGACAGTTTACCTTGTTTTGCAACGTCTGGTAAATAAAAATATAACAGATTGCATGAATGCATTGTGATGTTTATATATCAAACAAAACGTAGTAATACAAAAAAAAAACAGTAGTCAGCATCAAAGCTAATCAGAAATTATATAAGCAAAGCTATTTGCTTTTGTGAATGTTTTCATTCATTCAATTCCCAATACACTATGTAAAAATTACAAATCGCAGTACTGTCAAAACTGAATGTTTTTCTTCTGTACGATATTCTCGCGGACTCTCGCGGTAATGACCGGATTGACCTGCCTTATGTCTCGCGCACTCGCAGCTCCAGCTCAGTATATAAAGGAGGACAACGGCGGGAGAAGAACGGCTGGGAAGGCACAGACCGGATTTGTAAATAAGACCGTTCAAATCTGTGTTTTATTTACAAAAGTTATGCCGGCTAATTTTAAGTATCGTACCCAGTTGTTTTAGATCGTTTTTCCTTTTTTTGCTCTCATTCCTCGCTTCATTTTCGTGTGGTTTTACACTACGCGTAATGGCGAGCTCGGCTAACTCGAATCCAGTGGTAAGGATCATTCTCAGAGGGTAGTTAGTGAGACAGAACTAGTTACGACGGCAAATTAACTGCCCCAAAAAATAATTTGAGTGCAAAAACATTAAAATAAGTAACCTAGGGAATATTGTTGGCAAACAATTTAGATTTTCTCATGAATAAAAATGATAGCCATAAGTACAACAGCCATTTTAACCTCTTCGAAACCATAGCTAAATCATTTTCAGAATGCAGCTGGGGAATGTTTTTAACTTGGGCAAATGTTCTCAGATGCAATTTTTGACCTTTAGTCAAGTCTTCGTTTAAGCTAGATGATTAATTATCAAGTTAGAAATGTGATTTGAGCCTTGTTTATTGGCTTTGTAGGCTAATTTGCAAGCTATTCTGCACCTAACTACAGTAACGTTAGCTAGTCAACATGCATCAACTACATTGGTGCATTTTCAATGTGGACTGGAGAGCTAGCTAAAAAATATTTAACGTAGTTAGTACGATACCTAACGTTATTGCTAGCTAACTAGTAACTATCTACAGTAGCTTCGAGTTTAGGAATTGTTCCTGGAGCCTAATGAAAACTAGCAGTTTGCCTTGATGTACAGTTGGAAGCACCTTCATCCAATGCGTTTGTTTAATTCCTAAATGTCGGAATTAAAACTGATTCAGGTGCTATTTAATGCTTGATCATTTCAAACAAGGTCGTACAGTGCCTCTGTCCACCATTACACGAACAAGGCTTCTCGCTAGCCGCCCCAAAACACGTAGTCCTCTATTCTCCACTATTTATTTGTCCGTCTCTAAAATCACATTTGAACCAGCTCAAGTCACACTATCTTCTAGCAACAATCCCATTTACAGCCAACAATCGAATATTAGTGACTGCGGGCGTGAGGCAATGTGTGCCTGATCCCGGCTCCGTAAAATGGCTTCCACGTCTCCTCTCTCGACGGTTGTGACCCTCCTCCTTTCCGCAGCTCGGTTTTATACAGCCATATTGGCTCTCTAATATAGACTGCCCGGGATGGGAAGGCGCTACTCAACCCTACGTCACCGTCTCTACGTATAAACACCAGACCGAGCTTTAAATAGTGAGCAGACAGGCCAAGAGGCGGGGAGAGCGATGGTGACACCGGGGAAAGTGACCCTTTTTTTTTGTCGTGTTCATGCGACCATTTTCGTTTTTTACGGTGTATGATCGACGATTGAACGTTAAACTATATTGTGCATGGCATATTGAGTTGAGTTCTCGCCAGCTGCTCGATTTATTTAGTTTGTTTACAGTTTGAGAAAATCCTAAAGGCCGATTGATTGAGAAACGATTGCTGCGTTAACTTAGTTACGGTTTGAAAGCTCCCATATGCACTGCACATTTGTGGTCTAGTCCAGGGTTTCCAAACTATGTTCAATCGTGTATTAATGACTTGATGACGAATTGTCCCAACTTGTCCAAGAATTTGTACAATTTTGGGGAATGCAATGAAATGCACACTTTTACTTTACAAATCATAATTTGGAACTTTTTTTTTTTACATCGTTTCGTTGTCAGAATGCAAGAATTGCAATTTTGTGGTTTCTAAATTCTGTTAATTTTAAGATTCTTGTGGTATGCAGTTTATGAATGCCTGGCACTGATGTTCAAAGGCAGTCATGCCCCAAAATGACATTTTTCAAAACATATTTGTTGGCTGACATTCTTTACCAAGCTGCATTTGAGTAAATTTCAGTTATCACTATGTGGAATAACTATACCATATATTAGAGCACTTCTAACAGTGCTCTCTGTATGTTCTGTCAGCCTAAACTGTACAGGTCTGTGATTGAAGATGTTATCAACGAAGTCCGGGAGCTCTTCCTGGATGAGGGGGTGGACGAGCAGGTTCTCATGGAGCTCAAAACGGTACGGAACTCATCACTTCCTTTTTAGACGCATTCCATTCTAGAATATTCTTCCTCTTTTGCAGATCTGTAGTAGATCCTACTATTATGCAATATGAGATCTCTAAGCCTCAATCCCAAATGAATGGACCGTCTAACTCCACCTTCCGTTTGTGGTCAGAGGACGAGCAAGTCTAAAGATCCCTCTGGAAAACATGAAATTATATTAGTCTATAAGCTGATGGTCAACTTCTTACCTACCCCTCCATTTTTTAAAAGTTGTCTTCCTCTCATCTTCCCTAGCTGTGGGAGAACAAGTTGATGCAGAGTAAGGCAGTGGAGGGCTTCCATACCGAGGAGCAGGCGGCCCTCCAGGCAGCAGCCCATCAGCAGGCCCAGCAGGCCACCCAGCAAGCCCAGGCACAGCAGGTCCTCCTGCCCCCGCAGCAGCAAGGTGAGTCCTCGGCCATGACATATCACCTCTGCTGTCCTTGGTACGTTATGGGCTGGTTTCCCAGATACAGAATAAGCCTCGTCCTATAGTTAAAAAGCATGTTCAATGGAGATTCTCAATTGATTAGGCTTTTTAGTCCAGGATTAGGTTGAATCTGTGTTCAGGAAATTAACCTGGCCTATAAACCATTGCCCCATTTTACAGCCATATGCTCAGCCTCTAACACATGGGTGTCAAACTCTGGCCCGTGGGCCAAATTTGGCCCGCGGGGTAATTATATTTGGCCCGCGAGACAATACCAAATTACTACTAGAGCTGGCCCGCCGGTATTATACAGCGCATTCACCACTAATACTACGAATCCCATAATGCTCTGCTGTTTTCGCGCGCCAATCAGGACAGGAACCAGAAACGCTCTCTCCTCTGTGACAGTAGTCATAGCAACATAGACGCTACAACTGTCAGCGAGCTAACCCTTCCCAAAAATGGCGACAAGAAAGGCAGAAAACAGGAGCTTTCTGGACAAGTGGGAGGCAGAATATCTGTTTACATATGTAAAAGACAAACCTGTTTGTCTTGTTTGTGGAGTCAACGTGGCTGTAAGTAAGGAGTACAACATTAGACGACACTATGAAACGAAACACCATGACAAATACAAGGACCTGGACATGACTCAAAGGAGCCAGAAAGTAGAGGAGATGAAAAGAAGTTTGGTTTCACAACAGAATATGTTTAAAAAAGCCACATCACAAAGCGAGGCTGCTGTAAAGGCTAGTTATATAGTGGCAGCAGAGATCGCAAAATCAGCCCGGCCCTTTAATGAGGGAGAGTTCATGAAAAAGTGCATGATGAAGGTTTGTGACCTCGTATGCCCAGAGAAAAAACAAGCATTTTCAAACGTGAGCCTGAGCAGGAACACAGTAGCTGATCGCACATGTGATCTTGCCACCAATCTGTATGACCAGCTGATGGAAAAGGGAAAAGATTTTGTTGCGTTCTCCCTCGCTGTGGATGAGAGCTGCAACGCATCTGATACTGCTCAGCTGTCAGTCTTCATCCGTGGAGTGGACTCAAATCTGTGTGTTACGGAGGAGCTATTAGGATTCAAATCAATGCATGGCACAATCACAGGAAAGGAAATCTTTGAGGAGGTTTCCAAATGTGTAACTGAAATAAAGCTGCCGTGGGATAAACTCGTTGGATTAACGACAGATGGTGCGCCAGCGATGTGCGGTAAAAAGAGTGGACTGGTGGGCATGGTTCGGGAGAAGATGCGGGAAGAGAACTGTGCAGGTGAGCTAACTGTTTACCACTGCATCATACATCAGGAAGCACTGTGTGCCAAAGCCCTAAAGATGGAACATGTTATGACCACAGTAACACAGGTAGTTAACTTTATAAGAGCCAAAAGTCTAAATCACCGCCAGTTTAAATCTTTTCTGGAGGAGTGTGGTTCGGAATACGCAGACGTGCCGTATCACACAGAGGTGAGATGGCTAAGCAGAGGAAAAGTACTGAACAGATGTTTCGAGCTGCGTGAGGAAATATGTAAATTCCTGGAAACCAAAGGGAAGGATACAGCAGAGCTCCGGGAGCAAAAGTTCCTGTGTGAGCTGGCCTTTCTCTGTGACATCTCGAGCCATCTCGATGCGCTGAACCTGCAGCTTCAGGGGCGGGGGCGCATCATCACAGACATGTACACTGCAGCGAGGGCCTTCGAAACTAAACTGTGCCTGTGGGAGAATCAGATGCTGCAAGGAAACCCTTGCCATTTTCCCTGCTGCCAATCCATAAAAGCGCAGATCTCTACCGCCGTGTTCCCATGCGCACAGTTTGCTGAAAAACTCAGTGTTCTCGCCGCTGAGTTTAGCCGGCGATTTGCCGACTTCGATGCCCAGAAATGCAAGTTTGAACTGCTTAGTAATCCCTTCGCAGTTGATGTGGAAAATGCACCAACCAACATCCAAATGGAGCTGATTGAACTCCAGTGCAACGACACGCTGAAGTCAAAGTATGATGCTGTGGGCGCCGCACAGTTTCCACGGTTCATCCCTGACACAATGCCTCAGCTCCGCACCCAAGCTGCTCAGATGCTCTCCATGTTCGGCAGCACTTATCTATGCGAGCAACTTTTCTCCCCGATGAAGATGACCAAAACAACTCACAGGAGACGTCTGACTGATGAACATCTTCGCTCGATACTGAGGATTTCTTCAGCTCAGAGCTTGAGCCCAGACATTGATGAACTAGCATCCAATAAGAGATGCCAGGTATCTGGCTTGGGCACATCAGATTAGACCAGTGTGCAATAATTAATGTTTTCTTTATGCACTTTTTCTTGCTACAAGGCATGGGCTTGAATGGTTGATTGATTTATTATCATTTTATTTGTAAAATTATTAGCCAGTGGAAAAAGTTTATTTTGGTATTTAAATCAGAAGGCTGCAAATAGAAAAGAGGCATACAATTTTTATTTAAATTTTATTTATTTAATAAATGAATGCCATTGATGTGTTTTTTCATTTGAAATTCGATTTTGCATGTCTCCACTATTAAATTATATATTGTATGGTAATAAGCGATGCTTGTTCCATATTCAATGTTAAAGCAAAACTTGTTTTGGTCCATATTAAATGGTTAATTTGTTCAATGTTGGCCCGTGACTTTGTTCAGGTTTTACATTTTGGCCCACTGGGTATTTGAGTTTGACACCCCTGCTCTAACACCTCTAATCACCGTCTTTCTCACTTCCTGGTCCACCTCCAGTGTATGAACATATTTGGGGCATTGAAAAGCGCTATGTAAAACCCATGTCGACTGTTCCCTGACACACCCCTTTAAAGCCAACCACCCACCTCAGACCAGTCCTGCCTGCCACCCCTAACCACCATGTCTGGTCTTTTCACACTCAGTGTATGATATAATTTGCTGTGAGTCCAGACACAACAGGTCCTCGTTCAAGTTGCCGAATTCAAAGTCAATTTCAAAGAACTACTTGAAACGACTACCTGCAAAGTATATGAAAACCACAAATGCATTGAAAAGATAATCCTTTCTCATTCACAGTGACAAGCTGGCAATCCACCCGGCCTACTGTCACAAGCGGTAATATAATCCCTTGATGATGATTATAATGCAGTATTTATTGTTTACATGCACACACACACACACACACTGTTTGTTCCAAAGCGGCATTGGCAAGATGTTGTTTCACATTTATTAGAAGTGTAATTACTGAGTGTGTAATCGATACTTTAATGAACACATGCATCTCCCCTGTCTCTCCACAGCACCCCAGCAGCAAGTCATTGTGCAGGATCCTAAGATTCTGCAGCACATGAGTGCAACAGGGATGGTGAGTGGAGTAGGGTGGTTGTCTGTAGATGGACTACACGTTTAGGACCGGTGACATAAGAGCTGGCTCTGAGCATGACACTGACCAGGCCAGCTGGAGGACAGATGGAACAGAGGGATGAGGGGAGGAGGGGAGGAGAAGCGAGGCCACTCAGGAAATCGTTTAGTGAGAGCTATGGATTTCAGACTGGATTACTGAGCAGATAAACCGAGAAGAGCCTCACACTCGTCTGTTCTCCTCCCCCCCCCCGGGTATTTTCTGAGCTGAAGTTAGATCAGTTGTAGACTCTGGGATATTCTAGCTCTGTTTTTCAAAGACTGGATAGAAAAGTGTCTCCCTAGTTTTCTGGCCTGTTTTTCCCTCTCTAACCTTCCCCCATCAACTGGTTTTGTCTTCTGAACTCACTTGTCATAGATTTAGACGTTGTAGTCTTTGTGTGATGCACAGATTTCACCGGTCTGCACAGAATATGGGATTATAGCAAATTGATAGGTTACATTTGAAATGCTTCTCCAGGCGTTTTGAAGATCTGTTAATCTGTGCAGAGTCTTATCTTGAACAAGCACATATTCTAGCGCACCCTCTTATTTATATATTTTCCCCGTGAATGAGTAGGAGTAGCTCTTTGTCCTTGCCTGGTTAGTAATGTGTGTGTTCTCTGTTTGTCCTGTAGAGTGCAGCAGCCACCGCAGCAACCCTGGCCTTACCCACAGGTGTCAGTCCCTACCATCAGCTTATCACCAGCCAAGGTAGGACATTTTAACATCACACTAGCTCTAGTATTAATCATGTATTATAACAGTGCATAGTGATTCATTGATTATTTGACAACTAAAAGTATATACACAGCCGTATTGTTGCAGAAAGATTACCTCACCAAATACCAATCTGTTTTTTTTTTTTGTTCTGCCCTGGATTTCTTATGTCCTTCCCGGGTGACGCACATCAGGCAATTTGTCCCAGAATTGTTATATTAAGACAGCGGACGGTATGTACAACCTAGGAATAAGAAGCATTTCTTTCTGACTTGTTAATATACTTGTTTCTCAACATTCAAACTGTTCTTGGTCTGGTCATGGTTTCGATAATATGGATCTTTGAGTCTCACGAGGTTGGGTCTGGGTCTCGAGGGCTTCGGTCTTCATCGCTCGTTCCTCTCCTCTGTTCTCCAGTCAGATCCTGAACATACTCCTCATAGGTCTAATATCCTCCTCTCTGACCCCAGGTCAGATCCTACAGTTTGTGCGTGCAGCCAACGGTGCTCAGTACATCATCCAGCCTCAGCAGCAGATGGTGCTACAACAGCAGGTCCTTCCTCAGATGCAGCCGGGTGGCGTGCAGGCTCCCGTAATACAGCAGGTACGCCCCATTACACAGGTAGGTCTGCTCGCCGCCCTCCAACATATACACTACATGGCTTGTTGAACATCTCATTCCAAAATCATGGGCATTAATATGGAGTTGGTCCTCACTTCGCTACTATAACAGCCTCCACTCTTCTGGGAAGGCTTTCCACTAGATGTTGGAACATTGCTGCGGGGACTTGTTTCTATTCAGCCACAAGCATTAGTGAGGTCGGGCACTGATGTTGGGCAATTAGGCCTGGCTCACAGTCGGTGTTACAATTCATCCCAAAGGTGTTCGATGGGTTTGAGGTCAGGGCTCTGTGCAGGCCAGTCAAGTTCTTCTGCATCGATCACAAACCATTTCTGTATGGACCTCACTTTGTGCACGGGGGCATTTTCATGCTGAAACAGGAAAGGGCCTTCCCCAAACTGTTGCCACAAAGTTGGAAGCACAGAATTGTCTAAAATGTCATAGTATGCTGTAGCTTTAAGATTTCCTTTCACTGGAACTTAGGGGCCTGAACAATGGAAAAACAGCCCCAGTCCATTATTGCTCCACCACCAAACTTTACAGTTGGCACTATGGTAGCATTCGGACAGGTAGTGTTCTCCTGGCATCCGCCAAACCCAGATTTTTCCGTCAGACTGCTAGATGGTAAAGTGTGGTTTATCACGCCAGAGAACATGTTTCCACTGCTCCAGAGTCCAATGCCGGTGAGCTTTGCACCACTTCAGCCGACACTTGGCATTGCGCATGGTGATCTTAAGCTTGTGCGGCTACTCGGCCATGGAAACCCATTTCGTGAAGCTCCCGACGAACAGTTTTTGTGCTGACGTTGCTTCCAGAGGTCGCTTGGAACACTGTAGTGAGTGTTGCAACGGAGGACAGACGATTTGTATGTGCTTCAGCACTCGGCGGTCCTGCTCTATAAGCTTGCGTGGCCTCCTACTTCGCGGCTGAGCCGTTGTTGCTCCTAGACGGTTCCACTTCACAATAACAGCACTTCCAGTTGGCCAGGGCAGCTCTAGCAGGGCGGACATTTGACGAACTGACATGTTGGAAAGGTGGCATCCTATGACTGTTTCACATTGAAAGTCCGAGCTCTTCAGTATGGCCATTCTACTGCCAATGCCTGTCTATGGAGATTGCATGGCTGTGTGCTCGGTTTTATACGCCTGTCAGCAACAGGTGTGGCAGAAATAGACAAATGGAGGTGGTACCTCTGGTGGAGGTGGTCCTCCTCGTACAGATTGTCCACAGTTCAATCACAAATATTTTGTTGCCACTTGCTCACTAACCAGTGCCAGAATACCTGGTCCTGTGTCAAAGTTATGATCGATGACATGAGTAGTGGAGGATAAAATGGCCGTTACCCTATGGGCCTTCTGTGAGGTCCTCAGATTTACAGAATTGGCTTAAGGTGGCTATGTTGTGCAAGATGAGTGGTTTTGGAAGGTGAAGTGTCCGTTACTAGTTCCTGGTGGTTCAGTGGGGTGTAATGTCATGTTGCTGCCCCTCAGGTTCTGGCTCCTCTCCAGGGAGGCCACCCGCAGCAGACTGGAGTCATCATCCAGCCTCAACAGATCGTCCTCACTGGGAACAAGGTCCAGCAGAACGCACAGGTCAGATATCAAACACTCACTAGTTATTACTGGCGCTCTATGGAATTAAAAAAGGATGGTTCATGTATTCCCCTGAAATGTTTTGATAAAATATGCATTGGTATACCTACATTCAATGTATTTTTACACTCTACTTTTGAGAATCTATAGATATGCAAGAGGGAATTATTTACCGTATTGTACAAATGATGATTCCTCTGCTGAACACCCCATCCCACATTCAACCAGCTCTCACCACCCAATCCTTCTTAACCCATTTCTCTCTTCAGGTAATGCAGATGCCAGGCCAGCCCGGCCAGGTGCAGCAGATCCAGCAGCAGGTCCAACAAGTCCAACAGGCCCAGGGTGGCGCTGCGCCAGGGCCACCACAGCAGCAAGCCAAGCAGCAGCCTCCTATGATGCTGCAGGTTGACGGAGCGGGGGACACGTCCTCAGAGGATGAGGACGAGGAGGAGGAGGAGTATGATGAGGATGAGGATGAAGACAAGGATAAAGATGGAGGGGAGGACGGCCAGGTGGAGGAGGTGGGTAGTACTCTCAATGAGACTGAGAGAGAGACACAATGGTTCTAAACTTTTACCCTTAGAATGTTTGTATGACCCACTGACTAGGTGAGCAAAACTATCTCCAACCAGTTCCAAAGCACTTTACTAGCACACTGTTGTACTCTCTAGATTTGACTGTAGAGATTGAATGATAGGATGGATATACAGTGCCTTTCGAAAGTTACATTTTTTGTTACAGCTTTATTTTAAAATTGGAGAGAAACAAAATTCCTTCTTCTGCACACAATATCGCATAATGACAAAGCAAAAACAGGTTTTTAGAAATGTTTGCGACTAAAAAATAAATAATATAACTAATAAAAAATATATAAACACATTTACACATTGTCCCGAAGCCACTCCTACATTATATTGGCTGTGTGCTTAGGGTCATTGTACTGTTGGAAGGTGAACCTTCACCCCAGACTGAGGTCCTGAGCTCTCTGGGGCAGGTTTTCATCAAAAATCTCTCTGTACTTTGCACCATTCATCTTTTCCTCGATCCTGACTAGTCTCCCAGTCCCTGCCGCTGAAAATATCCCCACAGCATGATGCTGTGACATGATTCGCCATAGGATGGTGCCAGGTTTCCTCCAGATGTGATGCTTGGCATTCAGGCCAAAGTGTTAAATCTTGGTTTCATCAGACCAGAATCTTGATCTCATGGTCTGAGAGGCCTTTAGGTGCCTTTTGGCAAACTCAAAGTGGGCCGTCATGTGCCTTTTTACTGAGGAGTGGCTTCTGTCTGTCCACTTCCATAAAGTCCTGATTTGGTAGAGTGCTGCAGAGATGGTTGTCCTTCTGGAAGGTTCTCCCATTGCCTCTGGAGCGCTGTCAGAGTGACCATCAGGTTCTTGGTCACCTCCCTGACCAAAGCCCTTCTCCCCTGATTGCTCAGTTTGGCTGAGCGGCCAGCTCTAGGAAGAGTCTTTGTGGTTCCAATCTTCCTTTTTTAAGAATGATTGAGGCCACTGTGTTCTTGGGGACCTTCAATGCTGAAGAAATAGTTTGGTATCCTTCCCCATGTCTGTGCCTCGACACAAACCTGTCTTGGAGCTCTACAGACAATCCCTTCGACCTCATGACTTGGTTTTTGGTCTGTAATGCACTGTCAACTGTTGGGACCTTACATAGACGTGTGAGTGCCTTTCCAAATCATGTCCAATCAATTGAATTTACCACAGATGGACTTCAATCAAATTGCAGAAACATCTGAAGGATGACCAATGAAATCAGAATGCACCTGAGCTGAATTTAGAGTCTCATAGCAAACTGTCTGAATACTTATTTAAATAAGGTCTGTTTTTTTTCGTTTATCAATTGGCAAACATTTTCTAAACCTGGTTTCACTTTCTCATTATGGGGTATTGTGTGTAGAAAAATCAATTTTATAATAAGGCTGTAACGTAACAAAATGTGGAAAAAGTCAAGGGGTCTGAATACTTTCTGAATGCACTGTATGTAGGTTATTAACCCCCCCCCCCCCACCCCCCCCTTTCAGGAGCCTCTGAACAGTGAAGATGACGTAAGTGATGAGGAGGACCAAGAACTGTTTGACACAGAGAACGTGGTGGTGTGCCAGTACGACAAGGTAAGTCATCCCCAGATGACTACAATACGATGTATGTATCCTGTATATGAGAATCCACAGGGAGGAAACCCCAGACTTCCTGTATGTGTCTGGTATCCCCCTCTGCTCCTCTCCTAACGCCATCACTGACACTGTCCATTTGGTTTCCCTGTTCTCCTCCGATACACACACACACGCATGGCATTGTGCGAAAGAGCGAGGCATCCGTCTGTTCCTACTGAACTCTCACGCTTTTCTCTCCTCAGATCCACAGAAGTAAGAACAAATGGAAGTTCCACCTGAAGGATGGGATCATGAACCTGAATGGCCGAGACTACGTCTTCTCCAAAGCCATCGGGGACGCTGAGTGGTAAAACGCACCACAAAAAAGGGTACATCCAAAATGGCACCCTATTGCCGATTTTTATAGTGCACTACTTTTGACCAGGGCCCATAATCCTCTGGTCAAAATAAGTGCACTACATAGGGGAATAGGCGGCTGTTTGGAATGTAGGCAAAGCAACAAAACACCACAAAAGAACTCTGGAACTTTCTGTTCGAGAAAGAGGGAGACCTCAATAACTGAAGACCCAGGGAATCACTGGAGACATTTCAGCCCAAAGACCTGTGGTGGGTTGGTGGGCGAAGGAAAATATATGACACCACCCAAAACTGTGAGATGCACATCTGAATGAATGGTATTTCAGTATCAATACCCAACAAGCCTGAGAAGACTGTCCCTGCATCGTAGAACCCTCAGAGGAGGAGGGATCCTTTGCGCTTCTTTGTTTGAATGAATTCAACTTCAGTTTGAACTGACGGTCTTACACACTTGTAGTTGTAGTGGACCAGATATAACCACTGACTTGACCCACCCTAAACACTTTATATCTATAGGTTTGAATCGAGGTCAAAGTTCAGTGAAAATGCCCAGCGATTGGACAGGGAAATCTGTCAATTCCAGTTGTGCCCAGTGATTGGCTAGGGAACTTGTCAGTCAATCCTAGTAGGGTTTTTTTTCTCTCAGTGACCCTGCACTACACAGTAAAGTTGACACCAGTGTATTGAGTTAAATTGGCTGTTTGCAAAGGCCGTCATTATTAGCTTGTTGTTGTAAATCTCCATTCCATGTCACTGATATGATATTCCTGCCACGTGTTCTCATGGTCCACACTAGAAGTTTTCTTCCGGGTATACAGTTGATACTAGTACTCACTGTGTGTTCGGCAGTGTAGCGCTCCCCTCCTGTGATCCTTGTAACTTTTTCTATTTTTATTGTTATGATGATGACCAACCCCACTAAAGGCAAAAGGTTGGTAATGACCTAGTGATGTAAATTGAGTGAAGGGAACCCAGGGCACCTCCTATTCCCTATAGAATTCACTTTTGTGAGCCCTGGTCAAAAGTAGTGCTCTACAAAGGGAATAGGATGCCATTGGGGATAAAAACAAATAAAAATAATTCCCCTTCTGCTTCTTTTTCAAGCCCTCCTAAATCATTCTATCGTTGACTGACCCCGTGCAAAGACGGTTAATGAATCAACCAATGAATGGATAGATACAATTATTGTACAAATGTCTACAAACACTTACAGTTTTCCTGTTTTGTGTATCTGGTCTTCTAATTCAGTGGTTAATCAGTGCAGCCAGCTGGGGATTTGCATTGTCAGTGTCGATGTATCGTGAAGTCAGTCAAGTTTGGCCACAGCATGCCCAATATTGTGTGTTTGTGAGGTCTGTCCGAGTTCACTGCTTGTTGAAGATGGATTCATCAGTTAATGTTGTTGGAAGAATGGACACCCCACATCCCCTTTCCGATTTTACAGTACAAATAGATAACATTTTTTGTGATTCATTTGTTTTGTGTCGATTTTTGTATTTATTCCTGGAAGCTCAGGCAGTGTTATATTTTTTGGCGGGGGGGGTAAAAGTAATCAAGAAGCCGCACCAATCTGTGCTCTTATGATGATAACGAAGTGTTCCTTTTTTCTTTTACTTGGTTGGACTAGGCTCCATGTGCTGTGGGCCATGTCTTGGCTGCTGTGTACAGCACTGTCTGTCTTGTGCTTTCATTTTAATCATGATGATTTTAGAAAAGTCCTGTTCAAGCAGGTTTCAACTTCTGGGTGGCAAGGTGTGTGTTCTCTGCAGTTTATTTTAACAGTGCCCCATTGCAACAAAAAAATGTCTCTGAAATAAATAAAGTGTTTTCAGCTTTTTCATAGTAGCTTTGATTCTGTTTGGGTTTTGTGTGTGTGTGTGTATATACGTATGTCTGTGCAGTCATTCTCAGACACAATGGCCCAACTCATGACTAAAGTAGTCATTCTGTTGAGGAATGTATGCTGGAACATTTCAGAGTAGCTTCTAGTTCTGGAACTCTGCGCTTGGACAAGCAGTAGCATATGATATGAGCCACTCTTCTGCTCAAGTGGTTTTGACCATTTTAATCAAATAATTTTAGCATTGTTCCTAATTCCACATGTTCTAATTCCCTGATGTAATTTCGTTTGTGCCTTTTTGGATTTTAGTTTGGCATTTAGGTATTCACATATAATGATCATTTGGAGAGGGTTTCTCTAGATAATGTACTTTGACTTATTTTATTCTTCATGTACCATGCTTTTCAACTGCTGTTCAAAAAAAAAAACCGGTTTGTTTGAGATGTATTGTTTGTATCATTCATATAACCATTTTTATTTTATTTAAAATCAGATCTTTGTGAATGACCGTAACTTGGAGGATGTGCTTTGAATACAAGTAATTAGAGAAGGTAGTATTTTATTGAGCAGACATGTTGTTTTTGCCTTTTCTAAACATTTTATTAAAGTAATATCAAAGCTGGTTTGTGTATGGCTTAATGTTTTTAATGAAATAGTATAATCGTTCATTGACAGATGAGCGGCAGAATTTAAGAATTTCTTACCGCGGAAAATAAAGAATTCGGGTGATTTTTAGCTTTGACACAAACTTAAAAAAAAAAAACTGAGCATTCGATCAGCTATAAACCTACAGTCCTTTTCCACGGAGATGACAATCTAGTTTAATCCCCACTTCCCACATTTGTGCGGGATAATCCAAATACTGTATGGCAGTGGGCCATGTTGTGTGGGTGTTTCTCGTGCCCTAATTCCAGACGGGCTGGAATGTTTCATGTGGGTACTTTTGATTGTAAATGGAAAGATGAGTAATGGCCCATCCTAAATGCCACATGGAGTTGACGTTAACTCAGATGGAGTGGATGAGGGATAGTGGACCCTACATACTCCAAGTAGTCTAGGCCTAACCTACTCCTGAGTGAGCACTGGAGTAGAGAGCTGCTAGTTATACTGCCTAATGGTTTTTATGGATCTAGGTACCTCCCGTGTATCCTCTTGATTCCAAAATCCCAAGTCTGACGGGGAGAATATCCTGGGAGTAAGCTCGCTAGAGAGTATGATATTTGACCCAGGTCTACAGGCTTGATGGTGGACATTGCATTCCATCCAATTATAGTGATGGACTCTGGCTGTTATTAAAAGTATTGGAACGTGTGACGTGGGACCTTGTGACATGTCTTGTCGGCTGTGGCATTCACTAGCATGAAATAATGTCAGGCAAGGTGGTCTGGAGACACTTGAAAAATCTGAAAGGGAGGAAGGAGTGTTTTCTTTCCCCTCCACTTCATTCTCAAATGTTCTCGCTGCGTAAGAGAGCAGAGCGTGGTGGAACGCTCTAGTAGTTCTGAGACGGTGACCCTTGACCTTTCAAGAGCAGCATACTGACTACACCTACTGACCTGCGGAGACGTGAGGAGGGACAAGTCAACAAGCTGAGTCACAGCATTAATATAAAAATAGCACGATCTCAGACCCATAGTCCTAATATTTTTTAGATATTAGAATCTGTGCCTTTCTTTGTTTCTTCCCATCTCTCATTCTCTTCCCACTATTTGTGTTGAGAAAGTCAATATGGCAGCATGGTTGCATGTCGTTCATCCAAAGCGCCCTGCCCTCCTGGTTATTTGGGGAGCGGCTGGGAGATGAGCGGTTTATTTGAAATACCAGGAGAGAAATGGGCCCAGCCATGTTAGGAACCAGGGCTAGAGAGAGAATGGAATGAAATTGGTTCAATTTAACAAGTCAGTTTGTTTGACCCTGTCTGTAGACCATGACTGTTTGATTCATATTTTATTTTAGTTTGTGCCATGGGAGCACATAATATTGTTATCGTTATGTACTCTGGTGAACTCCATGATATGTCATGCACAAGTACAGTGAATTGCCTTTCAACCTCAACTCAGTGCTGTAATCAATAACAATGTAATACTACAAATAAATGTGATGAGTGTTTTTACTACTTCAATATAACAGCCTGTTACATGCTCCTCGGTTGGTTTTATTATTCACATTTTCCTTGTATTTAATCCTTTTGATATTGAAGACTAGACTAAGACAACTTGTCAACCAGCAAAAAATATTTTTAATCTGTTGGATATCTGACAAAATCTAACAACAGGCCAATAACCTTTATTTAGCTGAACGGAAGAGTTGCATATCACTTTGGCCTGATGCAAGAGAGAAAATAAAAACATAATAGGAAATTATCCTTTTTCCAGGAAAGTTCATTCCCTAGCGGTCTGCATTTCTCTGAAAATGTCACAGTGCAGTTCAAATGCTATCCAGATGTCAAGCGGGCGGTCATTGGCAGAAAGCTCCAATATCTCACTATAGCAACAGCTATCTTGCATGTTTGTGTTTTTCCTAGGTTCTTCTAGCAAGGCACGGTTTTAACCTGGGTTCAAATACATGTGTATTTGAGTATCTGGTATTGAAAATATTTTGTGTGTATTGGGAGTATTTTCAAATACACAGCCCAAACAAATACTTTTTATTAGAGTATTTGACTGGTTATGTATAAAAACCAAGTAGTCTACCAATTGTATTTGAGACTATTTTAAAATACCTAGGTTAAGTGCAAGGGATGTATATGAGTAAGTGTATTTCCAAATGTATTAAAATATTCAACAACTTGTCTTTCCAATCAAATACATCGGAATGTATGTGAAACTAATTTAAATATTTGAAATAGTAGTTGAACCCAGGTCTGGTTGCATCTTCTGATTGTCTGAAAAGCCACATATCTGAAGGAAATATATATTGGTTTCAGGGTTGGGGTGTATTTCTGGAAATTCTTTACATGTTTATTTGGATCAGTTCAGTAGCAACATTAAATAGGACAACGAGAAGAAGAAAAATAAGGAGACAAATGTTTAATGTATCGCTGGAATGTAATTTACATTTGGGGCAAAACCAGATCACTTACGCTGTAGATACTTTTCAGAGAGAACGGTTCGGTAAAAACAGTCATGTCTGGTTTTCACATTATGGTTCCTATAGATTGATGCCATGTGACGATTAACACATTTCCTCACTTCCTTTATGTAGCTGGTTTGTTAATTAACATTTTTAAAAAGGCACACTAAAAAGATGCAGTATCACAACAAAGTTTAGCATTTTATGCCTTTGTACATGGATTACTCTTCTCATTTCTATACAGTATACACATTGTGCAACATTAAGGGATGCAGTATTTCCCATGTCTGAAGTTCGGTCTAGTTTCTAATCACCCTGGACCTGCAGGCTGATCTGTAATACAGTACCAGGACAATATCCAGGAGCCTCTAAGGAATCGTTTGAGAAATCAAATATCATATTGCAGTCCTCTCTCTCAAAGTTCTCATTGTCTTCATTTAGCTCTTAGTGTAAAAAAAACATGTCCCTTTTTTGTGTCTGGTATGAATAATCATGGATTTAAAGTTCACAAGAAACCGGGGTAGATTTATTTGCTAAATGTGATAAAACATTGATCGAGGAGATATTTCTTGGGGGGGGGGGGGGGGGCAGCTCCAGTTCATCTACAATTTAAACAAAAGTGTAAATCAACTTTCTTTCAGATACAGTACAGCTGACATTTAGCAACAGTTTCAACTCCCAATTAAATCTTTAGAATTAACAACGACCGAAATAGGATCATTTCCTAACAAAGTTTTGCTGCAATCAACCAGAATATCTCATATCTCACTGACACGTAATATTCCTTGACTGTCAGTATATTAATTGCAACGACAAAAAACACAGCAGAAATTGTGAAAACAGTCAAACGTGCGAAAAGGTTCAGAAAAAAAAAAAATACTGGCTTGCTGTAAAATATCTGAACAGTTCAATCCAGTTCCAGTTTTGATTTCACTGTGACTCCTCTCCTCTCTCCAACCAAACCACCACTGGCACCATCACAGTACTCTTTGATCTCCCCAGGCTAGGTTTGAGTTCATGTGTCCAGGCTACGGTTCTCCGGACTGGGTTGCTGGGAGGTGGGTTGGAGGTAGGTTTGACCAGACCCAGAACGATCCTGCAGGTGGATGGGTACCTCCTCTGGTCCTGTTCCCTTCTCGTTTTTGTCTCTCTTCTTACCTCTCCGGCCCTGGTGACATACCCCACTGCTACCCTTCGAACTGACCGTCTGCCCTCTGAAGAGCTGTGCCCGGCGCTGGCACAGCCCCACCTTACTGAGCAGGATAAAGACATCCCCCCTGAAGGCCTTGGTGAAGATGGCGTACAGGAAGGGATTGGCACAGGAGTTGAGAGGGTAGAAGAGCACCAGCAGGATCTTAGAGTTGGATACAGTGATGAGAGGCCGGTCCAGAACCGCCGACATGGCGTAAAACGAGATGGGCGCCATACACAGGAAGTCCGTGAAGATAAGGACGGCCATGCGTTTTGCGATGTTGGTGTCTTTGGAGCCGGACCGGTAGTGCGGGTTATGGACAGTGCAGTAGATCTTGATGTAACAGGCACAGATGACCAGAAATGCCAGGATGTTGAGGATAAGGACTGAGACAATGTACACCTGGGCCACGGTGGACTGGGTGTCCATGGGTAGGCAGATACTGACCTAGTTAAATAAAGATCAAATAAATCATCCATCAATCGTTACAAAACCGATTAGCCAGCCCACTGCTATGGCTACTCTTGCAGGTCTACGGGGTCCTAGGCTTACCATAGACTGGCTAATTGGTTTTGTAACAATCACTGAATCAATCAATTCATATTAAGAAATAGATAAATACTGACCTTCTGGTAACTACTAACCCCCACTAGGGGGAGCGTCGCTAGGAGGAGGCAGAACAACCATCCAGCCAGCATCACAGCAGCTGCATGGGGCAGACGCAACTTCCTGTCCAGCCTCATGGCGAACGTTATTGCATACCACCTCTCTAGCGTGATCACCGTTAGCGTATACACCGACAGTTCACTGGCAAACACGGTAAAGAACCCCGCTAACCCGCAGCCCGGCCCGGTCTGCCAGTCGATGGCGTGGTTGTAGTACTCTGCCCGGGTGTGAAGGTCCACAGAGGCGATGAGGAGGAGATATATCCCCATACAGAGGTCAGCAAAGGCCAGGTGACACATGAGGAAGCGGGAGACGGAGAGCTTGTAGTGAGAGGTGAGGAGGACTAGAAGTGCCACCATGTTGCCTACAACAGCCAGTAGGGACACGAACCACACAGACACCCGCAGAAAGCTGAAGCCCATGATGTCCTCGCACGGGTTGAACTCGTCCGGTGCAGGGGCGCAGGTCACCTCCTCGCCCTCCTCACAGACCACGTAGTCGTAGCGACTGTCGAAGTCCTGGCTGGTGTCCTCCTGGGGGTTCTGTAAGATAAGATTATCACAGACACAGAAATGTATCATTTTCCTTGATTTGTTATTTCCCCACCCAGTCAGCACGGGCAACACTGGTTGCTGACCAGTCTCTCTTTACCTTCAGTGTCTCCCCGAAGCCCACGTCATCATCCGGCTGGCCCCCGAAGTAAGCGTGGTAGTGGAGGCTGCTTTGGAAGTCTCTCCGGGGATCTCCCTGGGTGTCTCTGGACACCCCATCTCTGAAGCCCACCTCGCTGGGCTGCTGGTCAGCTGCATCCCCCATGGGATCCTCTTGGAGGGATGGGACTGTGAGGGGACCCACGGATCTCTTCTGGTGCCGGTCTGCTGCAGTGTCAGAGGCTGGGTCTATTTGAAGAGATGGGACTCTGAGGGGACCTACTGATCTCTTTTGATGCTGGTCGTAGAAAGCTGTCAGGTTGCAGATGATGTACTCAAGGTATCTGCAGTGTCAAAAGAGACTCATTGTAGAAAGTGTACTGTAGATCTATGAGTTTTTCTGTGAGTTTCACTTTCTGCTTTAAGAATAATTGAAGGTGAAATAATTTGTTTGAGTCTGTAATGAACATTGCAAGGTTGATCAAATGAAACTGTGAATGACGGTAGGTTCAAGTTGAGCGCAAACAAATAAATACAAAATAATTTAGCTTGAATCCTTTACTTCAAAATACCTCTTCATACACTCCTGGGTCCAGCTATCATATTATTTACATACCCAGGTAAAGAAAAACGGATTCATGTTGAGAGGCTTGTTGGTCTTCCTACAATAAGAGTGTTGACTGACAGCAATTAAAGCCACCTAATAAAAACGTTATAAACGCGTCAGAGTTGACTTCATCTCAGCCAACATCCACACTGAGCAATTACAGCTGTGCTATTCAACAGCCATTAATCATACTGTAACTGTACACAAGACAGAGCAATACACACTACAGTACACTTCCAGGGTTAGTAATGCACTCTATCATTTTATTTCCATTTACAAAACCATCAATGAAAGAGTTCACAGGTCTCTAGTTGTAACGGAGCCAAGCAGCATTGATTTACAAACTTCCAGACAAACAAATGTTGGAAGGACCAGTCAGTCAAAGGGAAATATGGTTGTGCTCTTGTTTATGTATATTTTTGGGGCAACGTTGCAGATGGTATGGCTCGAGTCCCTAGTGAGACACCATGGTAGAATTGCGAGAGGAAATGGTAGAATGATGATTTATTGGGAAAGATGGGTTGATCTGTGGCTGTCTGAACGGTGGAATTGATGAGTGTTGGAATAATTCTACACACAAGTGTACAGTAGAAATGTTTGAGGTCCTCCAATAAGGGGTGGAGATGGGATTGTTATGAGTTTCACAGTTTACGTTTTGTGGTTTGGTTTCATGCTGTTAGTGGTGTTAGTATGGATCCTGGTAGTTATGGGTGCGCTTGCATTCATGCCCGTCCAGGTCTCGGGTGGGGCTTGATTTTTCCAGCACTTGGAAAATAATTTTTGGCCTGGGGCCGGGCCTTGCCTTTACCGGCATCTCGGGGCTTGTGGGGTCGAGCGCACCCACTAACCAGAGCACCTACTGACCTGACCAGAGCACATACGGACCAGAGCACTCACTGACCTGACCAGAGCACCTACTGACCAGAGCACTACTTTCCCCTTTTCCACATTTTGTTATGTTATAGTACAGCCTTATTTTAAAATGTATTCAATAAATAAAATTAATCTTCAATCTACACACAATACCTCATAATGACAAAGTGAAAACAGGTTTTTACAAAAGTATATAAAAAAACAAAAGAAAACAGATATACCTTATTTACATAAGTATTCAGACCCTTTGCTACGAGACTCGAAATTGAGCTCAGGTGCATCATGTTTCCATTGATCACCCTTGAGATGTTTTTACAACTTCATTGGAGTCCACGTCTGGTAAATTAAATTGATTGGACATGATTTGGAAAGGAACACACCTGTCTATATAAGGTCCCACAGTTGACAGTGCATGTCAGAGCAAAAACAAAGCCATGAGGTCGAAGGAATTGTCCGTAGAGTGCATAAACAGGATTGTGTCGAGGCACAGATCTGGAGAAGGGTACCAAAACATTTCTGCAGCATTGAAGGTCCCCAGGAACACAGTGACCTCTATCATTCTTAAATAGAAGAAGTTTGGAACCAACAAGACTCTTCCTACAGCTGGCCGCCAGGCCAAACTGAGCAATCCCTTTGTCAGGGATGGGATGTTTTTCAGCGGTAAGGACTGGGAGACTAGTCAGGAGATGGATAAATGAATGGAGCCAAGTACAGAGAAATTCTTGATGAAAACCTTCTCCACAGCGTTCAGGAACTCAGACTGGGGTGAAGGTTCACCTTCCAACAGGACAACGGCCCTAAGCACACAGCCAAGACAACACAGGAGTGGCTTCAGGACAAAGTCCTTGAGTGGCCCAGCCAGAGCCCGGACTTGAACCCTGGAGAAACCTGAAAATAGCTGTGCAGTAACACTGCCCATCCAACCTGACAGAGCTTGAGAGGATCTGTAGAGAAGAATGGCAGAAACTCCCCAAATACAGGTGTGCCAAGCTTGTAGTGTCATATCCAAGAACACTCAATGCTCTGCCAAAGATGCTTCAAGAAAGTAAGTGTCTGAATACTTATGTAAATGTGATATTTCCATTTCCCCAAACATTTTGAAACCTGTTTTTGTTTGTCATTATATGGGGTATTGTGTATAGATTGATAAGGGAAAAACAATTTAATCCATATTAGAAAAAGGCTGCAACGTAGCAAAATGTGGAAAAAGTCAAGGGGTCTGAATACTTTCCGAATATATATACAAATATACATATATAGATATACACACACACACACACACACACACCACACACACACACACACAGTTGAAGTCGGAAGTTTACATACGCCTTAGCCAAATACATTTAAACTCAGTTTTTCACAATTCCTGACATTACATTCTCATAAAGATTCCCTGTCTTAGGTCAGTTAGGATCACCATTTTATTTTAAGAATGTGAAATGTCAGAATAATAGTAGAGAGAATGATTAATTTCAGCTTTTATTTCTTTCATCACAATCCCATTGAGTCAGAAGTTTACACACACTCAATTAGTATTTGGTAGCATTGCCTTTAAATTGTTTAACTTGGGTCAAACTTCCCACAAAAAGTTGGGTGAATTTTGGCCCAGTCCTCCTGACAGAGCTGGTGTAACCGAGTCAGGTTTGTAGGCCTCCTTGCTCGCACACGCTTTTTCAGTTGTGCCCACAGATTTTCTATGGGATTGAGGTCAGGCCTTTGTGATGACCACTCCAATACCATGACTTTGTTATCCATAAGCCATTTTGCCACAACTTTGGAAGTATGCTTGGGGTCATTGTCCATTTGGAAAACCCATTTGTGACCAAGCTTTAACTTCTTGACTGATGTCTTGAGATGTTGATTCAATATATCCACATAATTGTCCTACCTCACGATGCCATCTATTTTGTGAAATGCATCAGTTCCTCCTGAGGCAAAGCACCCCCACAACATGATGCTGCCACCCCTGTGCCTCACAGTTGGGGTGGTGTTCTTTGGCTTGCAAGCCTCCCCCTTTTTCCTCCAAACATAACGATGGTCATTACGGCCAAACAGTTCTATTTTTGTTTCATCATACCAGAGAACATTTCTCCAAAAAGTACGATCTTTGTCCCGATGTGCAGTTGCAAACCGCAGTCTGGCTTTTTTATGTCGGTTTTGGAGCAGTGGCTTCTTCCTTGCTGAGCGGCCTTTCAGGTTATGTCGATATAGGACTCTTTTTACTGTGGATATAGATACTTTTGTACCTGTTTCCTCCAACATCCTCACAGGGTCCTTTGCTGTTGTTCTGGGATTGATTTGCACTTTTCGCACCAAAGTACGTTCATCTCTAGGAGACAGAACACGTCTCCTTCCTGAGCGGTATGACGGCTGCGTGGTCCCATGGTGTTTATACTTACTATTGTTTGTACAGATGAACATGGGACCTTCAGGCATTTGGAAATTGCTCCCAAGGAAGAACCAGACTTGTGGAGGTCTACAATTGTGGAGGTCTTGGTTGATTTCTTTTGATTTTCCCATGATGTCAAGCAAAGATAGGCCTTGAAATACATCCACAGGTACACCTCCAATTGACTCAAATGATGTCAATTAGCCTATCAGAAGCTTCTAAAGCCATGACATAATTTCCCAAGCTGTTTAAAGGCACAGTAAACTTCTGACCCACTGGAATTGTGATCCAGTGAATTATAAGTTAAATAATCTGCCTGTAAAGAATTGTTGGAAAAATTACTTGTCTCATGCACAAAGTAGATGTCCTAACTGACTTGCCAAAATTCTAGTTTGTTAACAAGTAATTTGTGGAGTGGATGAAAAACGAGTTTTAATGACTCCAACCTAAGTGTATGTAAACCTCTGGCTTCAACTGTATATATAGTACACAATAAAAATAAATGTGTGAAACAACAGCTCAACAACAACACACACAAGATACATCCTTTTCACATCTCCAGAAAAACGTCATTGTCCACACAACATGGAAATGGCTTCACAATGATTGATATAAAAAAACAACAACATTAAAACATCATCTCACCCTCTCTTCTTCTTGAGGTTCTTGAAGCCACAGCACAGGGAGGGGTAGGTGAGGTCTGCGGTAACCAGGTGTTTGAAGGTTTTGATTGGCGGGAGCTTCTTCAGGTTCCAGGCGTTGCGGGCCATCAGCTCCCTGAGAGATTCCAGGCCTGCTGTGGGGAGGGATGACACCCCCGTCAGGGACACGTCACTGGGGAAAGGAACACAGGGAATACATGTGACAGCTGGAGGTAATACAGGGCTTCTAGAGGGTTCTTACAGAGTTCCGAACAGTTCAGAACAGTGAATATGGGAGACAGCTGGAGGTTAAACAGGGGTCATACAGAGTTCATACAGCTTTGGGTCACATAATATGTCACCTTGGGGGAACGTGTGTGTGCAGACGTGCTGTAATGGTATTTGGAATCATAGGCCATGGCACGGGCCATAGACATTACTATCATTAAAGCCTAACAACAGATGAAGCCTAGTGAAGATGTGGTTTTGTACTGTTTAGGACAGCAACATCTCCCCACTCTCTAATTGTTATGATATGCATGGCTACCCGTTTTGCGCATTCTCCAAATCTGGGATACACATTTTTGTCAAATGCCTATTTATTCCCCAATTGCGATCTTTCTGAAACAGAGCGCAAAATACAACGCCCACATCTTGTTCCCGCAAAAGAGTATCCACCATTCTTCCATCGCCTTTATCTAATTAAACATTCTGTTTTTCATTGTCCACGTTGCCATGCCAAAGACTGAACCTCACTGGGACATAAAGTCACAAATCAGTACAAGCTCACATCCATGGTTGCATCCCAAATGGCACCCTATTCCCTATATAGTGCACTACTTTTGACCGGAGCCCTGGTCAAAAGTAGTGCACTATACAGGGAATAGGGTGCCATTTGGGTATTCCATTTCTCCTTCAGCATCCTGTGTGACTGTATTATCAGCACATAGTGTAACCTACACTCCCCCTTCGAGGGGCCAAGTGGGGGACAAAACATTAACAAGATGTTTCCTCATCTAGTGTATCAGTGAAATGATCTGCTAAATGATTTAATAAGATAATAATAATAATAATAATAAACAGAAACACAAGCCAAACAATGCATAAAATTAAATCACACTTTCTCTCTTTTCCAGCGGCATCTGAGTATTTTTCTGTCACATTGGTTCTCTCTCTCTCTCTCTCGCTCTCTCTCTCTCTGGGGGAACGTTGAGCAACACTGGATAATAATAGTGTGTGTCGAAGACCTGCCGGCGGTCTGATTTTGTCATTGGGAGATGTTTAGGCCATGACCTCATGTGGATGACCTCACCACTCAGCCTCAGGACTAAGACATGTTCCAATACTTTAGAAATATGCATCCTTCCTTTTTCCCCCCTTGAGGTTAGCATAGAGATACGTGATTGAATGGGTATAAGCAAGTTAACAACCTTATTGCTTTCACCAATCCAACCAATTCAGGTCAGTGATTACTTCAAGGAACGTAGGAAGGAAGGCCGCATTTCTGAAGTACTGAACAAGGCTGGGGAACAGATTGACTTATTAAAAACGTATTAAAGAGGACACAGCGTTAGGAGTACTACGTCAGAAACCAGACAACAGAGGTAAGGTTTCTGCATCAAACTCCTCAGAAAGGGAAGGGGATATTTAATTCCACTATGACTCTCAAAACCGAGAAGGGAAGGAAAAGGTTTACGTTTCTATAACACTCACACACAATCTGCGTCTGATTTCCCAGTCAAAATCCCAGCTGTCGCTAAGCTATTTTCATGATTTCTGAACTGTGTTCCTCCCAGACATGTTTCTCACTCATTCTCCACTTTTATGGGAAAATAGAGAGGTACAAAAAGAAATAAACTTTGCCATGAATGAATTACGGAAGTTATGATTTGAACCCATTTGGCTTTGTAAAAATGATTGCTTTCTAGTAATTATTTAACATTTTTGGTACTTAAATCGTCTGATAATTTTGGACTCCAATATAAACTTTCTCTATAAAAGTTCCAAACCCAACTCACAAATTACATATCATTGCAAAACACTCTTGATTAATATCACATTATTGGAACATACTGTATCTCTCTGTTTAATAAGACAAATAACTGACATTTAAGACTGGAACGTAGGAACATTGGATGCATTTGTAGCATTCTTTCAAAGTAGTTTGAGCAACTCTAACTTCAGAATAGGAACTGAACATGTTGGGCAGTGCAGTGAGAGGTATTTCCTGTCCAGGGTTCACTTGAAAAAAAAAGGATGCTCATCTCTATATGACTTTCCTGGTTAAATAATAGATGAGTAATTACGCACAGAAGCATTGGGCCACTAACAGTGCCAGCAAACGTTCTTTCATCCATCTTGGTCAGATGCTTGTTCCTATGGAGGTACCTGGAGAGAAAACACACACACACGCAAACAAGAATGTAACCGGCACACTTCAATCACCATATTCATCCTGATAGCACGGAGACATGCTACAATATTTTCACTATCCCCATCACACCACGTTCTACTGTTTATGTACCCCGCTTCCTGGAGTAACACCGACTTCGGGACGACTCGGGTCTTATCCGGAGTGTTGTTTTAAATTAGCCGTCCCACCATCGGAGAAGGTACTTCAGAAACAGGCTGCACCTTTAAAATAGATATTGTAGAGTCTCTAAATCTAATTTTGATAATAAACGTGTGTGGGAGAGTGTTTGTCTTGGTGTTACAGCTCTGGGATCAGCTCTCGCTCTGAGAAAACACACATACACACCGATACACACACTCCCGGATCAGTTTTTTCTCTAAGCACGCTCTGTGCGTGCCAACCCAAACAGCAGTGTGGTAAGACTGACTACAGTGACTGCCCATTGGTCTAATTACAACTCCATAAGGACCAGCTAGGGTTTTACTAGAGGTGAATGGTTAAATTGAGGGGTGGGGGGGATGGGGTGGGGGTCAGAGCTATATTAATGTTTCATATCCTGATGGGAAAGCTAGAGAGAGGTGACAAAAAGGAGGGTGGCGGGGGGTGAAGTTTGGGGTTAAAGAGAAAACAGTAACAAAAGTAAGTAATCTTTACACGTCTCTATATAATATTGGGGTCGGAGTGGAGGAGGGGTGCATCAGGACAGTGTAGTGACACAGAAAGCAATGATTGTTTTTTTACTTTTCAATTTGAAACTTCATTCATCCAGGTTAGTCTCAGTAAGATGACATCTAGATACAAAATAAGACTTTTTGTTCCCTTATGGGGAAATACATTTCCTTTGGTGCTTTGATGCAGACTTCCTGAAATTGTCTTCTTAAAATATATATATATATTTTTTTAAATCAGGAGAACTAGGGCTTCCTAATCAAGGCTGAGGTTAACCTCTCTTAGCACGTCTGGGAGAACCAGTTCAGATGGAACCGTGATCCTACTGCTTGTGTAGCGTAGTGTAATTTTGAGTAAGGAAATATTCATTCCAGATGTAAAAAAAATAAAAGAAGTTTAATCCAGTCAAAATACTAAGTAACTTAATTTTGTTGAAATGAAGGGGTCTGAAATGACTGATTGTTAAGCCAGAGTGAAAGATATCATAACTGTAACAACATAGAGAACCGTACCTCCAGTACTTCTCTATGAGAAGACTCTTCCTCTAAGGCAGTCCAAAGCACTGTTACAATCCATTTATACTGTAATTGGTTCCAACAGCAAGAGGTCAACAACACTACAACATTACAAGAATCCTTGCTGCTTCAGTGCTTTGTCCTGCATGGCTTTGGGTCAGCAGGGTCAAGCAGAGAGTTGCATGTGGCTACTAATACAGTATTTCATTTTCTATGCTATTATTTTCTATACCATTCTATTCTATTATTTTCTATACCATTCTATTCTATTATTTTCTATACCATTCTATTCTATTATTTTCTATACCATTCTATTCTATTATTTTCTATACATTCTATTCTGTTATTTTCTATACCATTCTATTCTGTTATTTTCTATACCATTCTATTCTGTTATTTTCTATTCTATTCTGTTATTTTCTATTCTATTCTGTTATTTTCTATACTATACCATTCTATTCTGTTTTTTTCTATTCTATACCATTCTATTCTGTTATTTTCTATTCTATACCATTCTATTCTATTATTTTGTGTTAATGAAAAAAGCAAAATAACTTACACAGCATCCAGTTTGGTCCCGTTGAAAGCATGATGTTGAATGTCGGTGAAGCCATTACTGTACAACATCCTGGAAGAGAATAAACACATCAGAAAACATTCATAGCAGTAACATTTACTGAAGTCAAAACTGTTATTTTATGCACCAACCCACTGACTAACTTTGAATCTGTCTGGTTGTACAGGTCCTATTAAAATCAGTAATGCCAATTCCAGCTGTTGAATAACATGTATATTTTTTGTGCTGAGGATTTGCCTGTGTATGCAATTCAGTGACCAAAATCACTACAACATTTTCTGTAAAATATTTCACTGTTATGTTCTCCCCAACAAAATGTAACCACTTCGATCGATGTATTGGTTAGTTGTGTCCTGAATCAGTTTGTCAATGTGACCATGGCTTTGGCATCTAATGTAATGGTCTTTTCTCACTAACAGACATTTGTGAGAACATCTCTGTGCTGGTCACAGCACTCTCAGACTGCAAGCAAGGGTAATGTAATGGCCTATAGTCCACAGTGAAGACACCAGTGAAGCTGTAGAGCTATGGCTGTGTACTCACACTGTCAGCACTTGGTTGGTAATACCGCGGAATGAGTTTGCTGGGACCTCAGATATGTAGGGATGATCAGCTATTTCACTGAGGAGATACAAGAGGAAATTAGGTGGTGTTGCAAATACACTACCGGTCAAAAGTTTTAGGACACCTACAAGGGTTTTTCTTTATTTTTACTATTTTTCTACATTGTAGAATAATAGTTAAGACATCAAAACTATGAAATAACATATAGGGGATCATGTAGTAATCAAAAAAGTGTTAAACAAATCAAAATATATTTTATATTTGAGATTCTTCAAGGTATCCACCCTTTGCCTTGACGACAGCTTTGCACACTCTTGGCATTCTCTCAACCAGCTTCACCTGGAATGCTTTTCTGTTGTTTTGTTGGCTGCTTTTCCTTCACTCTGCGGTCCGACTGATCCCAAACCATCTCAATTGGGTTGAGGTCGGGGGATTGTGGAGACCAGGTCTTCTGATGCAGCACTCCATCACTCTCTTTCTTGATAAAATAGCCCTTACACAGCCTGGAGGAGTGTAGGGTCATTGTCCTGTTGAAAAACAAATGGTAGTCCCACTAAGCCCGAACTAGATTGGATGGGTTATCACTGCAGAATGCTGTGGTAGCCATGCTGGTTAAGTATGCCTTGAATTTTAAAGAAATCACAGACGGTGTCACCAGCAAAGCACCCCCACAACATAACACCTCCTCCTCCATGCTTTATAGTGGGAAATACACATGCGGAGATCATCGCGTCTCACATAGACACGGCGGTTGTAATCAAAATTTGGACTCCAGACCAAAGGACAATTGTCCATTTGTCTAATGTCCATTGCTTGTGTTTCTTGGCCAAAGCAAGGCTCTTCTTATTATTGGTGTCCTTTAGTAGTGTTTTCTTTGCAGCAATTCGACCACGGAGGCCTGATTCACACAGTCTCCTCCGAACAGTCGATGTTGGGATGTGTCTTTTACTTGAACTCTGAAGAATTTATTTGGTCTGCAATTTCTGAGACTGGTAACTCCAATGAACTTATCCTCTGCAGCAGAGGTAACGCTGGGTCTTCCATTCCTGTGGCAGTCCTCATGAGAGCCAGTTTCATCATAGCGATTGATGTTTTTTGCAACTGCACTTGAAGAAACTTTCAAAGAAATGTTCCATATTGGCTGACCTTCATGTCTTAAAGTAATGATGGACTGCTGTTTCTCTTGACTTATTTGAGCTGTTCTCACGATAATATGGACTTGGTCTTTCACCAAATAGGGCTATCTTCTGTATACCACCCCTACCTTGTCACAACACAACTGACTGGCTCAAATGCATTAAAAAGGAAAGAAATCCCACAAATGAACTTTTAAGAAGGCACACATGTTAATTAAGATGCATTCCAGGTGACTACCTCAAAGCTGGTTGAGAGAATGCCAAGAGTGTGCAAAGCTGTCATCAAGGCAAAGGGTGGCTATTTAAAGAATTTCAAATATATTTCGATTTTGTTAACACTTTTTTGGTTACTACAGGGTTACTACATGATTCCATGTGCTATTTCATAGTTCTGAGGTCTTCACTATTATTCTACAATTTAGAAAATAGTAAAAAAATAAAGAAAAACCCTAGAATGAGTAGGTGTTCTAAAACTATTGACTGGTGATGTATATAAAACCTCGTCTGAGAGTAGAAAAAAAGGAATGGAATGCCACAGAATGGAAAATAGCTAAGTATATCTCCTAGCACTATAGTAACCCCTGGCATTAGACGACAGGCGAGACATAATGGATTGGAAAATCCTTACTATAAATAAGACAACTCTTTAGAGAGGACATGATGATGCTTCTACACTCCCCTACATATGTGTTTTGGACAGTATAGCTACATTCCTTAATTTGGCTCTAAACCCCAGAATTTTGGATTTGAGACCAAATGCTTTATATGAGGTGACAGTACATATTTTCACCTTTTTTTAAAGGGTATTTTTATACTTATCTGTTTAACTGTTTTGAAATGAAAGCACTTTATGTATATAGTGTCATGAGTATTTGAACAAATTCACTTCTAGTTTATTACATTTAGACAAAAGTTTAGTAAATGGTCCCATATTCCTAGCACGCAATGACTACATCAAGCTTGTGACTCTACAAACTTGTGGGATGCATTTCGGATTAGGTGGTGCCCAATTTCAAATGAATGGTAAATAACGTAGCGTGTTATTTTGGAATCACTTTTATTGTAAATAAGAATATTTCTATTTCTAAATACTTCTACATTAATGTGGATGCTACCATGACTATGGATAATCATGAAGGAATCGTGAATAATGATGAATGAGAAAGTTAAAGATGCAATCATTTTTCATTTAACTGATCATGCCCCCTTTGGGTGGGGTATGATATTTATGCCACTGTAACCTATTCACTCATCATTATTCACAATTCACTCATGACACATATGTGTTCAGAAACATGTTATATTCTTATTTACCCACAACGTGACTCCAAAATGACACAATACAACATTTACCATTGATTTCTTTTGGGCACAACATAATCTGAAACACAACCAAAACAAACTGCAAATGCATCCAACAGGTTTGTAGAGTCACAAACGTTTGACAAAATGTGATACACTTACAGTGTATTTGTCCAAATACTTATGACACCTTCAAATGGGAGGACTAGATACATAAAGTGCCTTCATTTCTAAATCGATTAAACCGATATGTATGAAAATACCATTAAAAAAAAAAAAGTGACATTCTGTACTGTCCCCTCAAATGCTATTTTGTATAGAGTACAGAGCTTAATTAAAAGTTGTAGCTTCACTGTCCAAATAAATACGGAAAGGAGTGTGTGTGTGATGTCAGTCTCATAAAAGAGATTTAAACCTCAATCGACTTACGGATAAAAATGCCATTATTTTCCACATTTAGTATGACAAATGAGTGAGGTATTGAATGGAATACTGGAATGTATAGAAATACTACTGAAATATGGAATGTTAGACAGTACCTACTTGAGTATAGTGCTAACAAAGGTAGTGTGTATTAGTAATGTAGTTTGCTTACAGTATAAAGTTCATATCATCTGAGTGGATGTTGGTGAGATCAGGAAAGAGGGTGAGGCCAGTATTGAAAATACCCCTAGAAGGAACCAAGAGAGAGATGGTTAGATAGCTGGCAGGCGATGACCAAGCAGACTATCCCAATCAAAACCAAGAGAGAGATGGAAAGATAGCTGGCAGTGACCAAGCAGACTCCCTCACCAATCAAGCAACCAGAGTATAAAATATAACATGACAGTGCCAGTACTGGCATATACAATAGGAACCTTTTAAGTTGAATAGATTGGAAATAATTGCTCAATTATTGCCAAAGCCAAATATTTCAAGACAAGTCTCATCTATTGTATCTTGTGTTAAAGTAACGTTGTCAGTTTTTCACTTACATTAACGTTTTCAAAGCCAAGATGGTTTTGATTTTGAAAAAAGATGCTTATAATAAACATAGGATTTCTAAATGAGCTCACAGGTATTTCAGGTTTGGAAGGTTCTTAAATGCTTCTGGGTCGATGTACGACAGACTCTTTGCGTTCCGGATCTCTCTGAAATGGAAAACACAACTGCACCTTAAAAATTACAGTAAACATGATGTTTTCCAGTTTGAAATGTACTTCTGTGTATCCTAGGATTAAGTGCTCATACATCCTTTGCTTTGCTTAGTAATTTGACATTCCTGTGTCACTGAACATACAGGACATGTTGTGTAGTATATAGGGTTGTATTCATCCCCGCTAGTCCTTTACAGTTTCCTTTCATGTTCTCTAAAAGTCAAGTACGTGCTTTAGGTTCACTGACACACACACACACACACATCAAATCAAATCAAATCAGTCACATGCTTCGTAAAACAACAGGTGTAGACTAACAGTCAAACGTTTACTTACATGCACACTCACACACCCTAAACCCCTCCCCCCCACACACCCTAAGAACCCCCCCCCCACACACACACACACACATACACACACACACACACACACACACACACACACGCACACAGAGTGCTGACAGACGAGGGCAAGGTGCATGTCTGTCTATCGGAAAGACCAGGAGGAAAATCTCCAGAGTCTCCACATACATCCAACCCTGGAAGTCAAGGTTCAATTAACGTTTCATTCGTGTGTTGACTCTGGTGCACCCATCGGCCAAAGAGAGGGCCAAGGGGGGCTCTCCTCTTTGCTTGTCTAACCCATGTGGTGTGGATGAAAGCTGGGGAACGTGTGATCCTAGCCCTCTTTCACACACCTAGGTAACCGCAATCAGCACCTTAGCCAACATGTTCTGACCACTGAGAGTCTGAGCCACTGTGTGTGTGCAGTGAACAGCTTACCTTCCAACCTCCACCCCAATTCGTCCTCCACTACCTCCCTCCCTCCCTGCCTCTCAGTCCCTGAGTTGGTGTGTCTGTGTGCAGTGAACTGCTACCCTACACCCTTCTACCCCATCCCACTCTCCACCTCCTCCCTCCCTCTCAGAGCCTGTCACAGTGGGGACTGTGCTGATGGACATCAATGGAATACGAGATAAGGGGAAAGTCAGTGTTCTGTACTATTGTGATGAAGCAGCTTGATTAGTCTTGACGCAAAGCAAATAAATGACCTCATCCCATGCAACTTAGCGGTCAGACCTTAGAGAGAACATACATCAGACGCACATATAGAGACGACTAAGGCCATTACGCAAACCAACTTGCTGTTTATGAGACGCCTCTACAGCAGCTCAGGCATGGATAGGAAACCCACATCGACTGTTGGCTGTCCCTCTCTCCTAACATCCCCAGTTGCACGCTGTTACGTCTGTCTGTTTAGACGCAGACCTAGCGATGATGGACAGGAGACCGATACTCTATGTATCAATTATTCTCTCCAACGTCATTATGTCAGAAGGCACTTCGCTAAAGTGCTGCCCCAGAGTAAGATGGGACGGCAAAAGCCACGCTCTTCAGATGTCATGAAATGTTGTCGTCAACCGTAACTGTTATGGAAACGCTGTTGGGTAAACAGTTCTAGAATATCTGTTGACCGTGTATGCATATGCTGGCGCTCGCAATGGTTTGCGGCATGGAAGGGGAGAACACTATTTACGATCCTGAAAATAACAAGGCAAATTCATCTAACTTCTTCACCATAATGTGTTTAATAAGAGTCATTATTAGAAGAAAAAAAATACTCCCCTCCATATGTATTTGGACAGTGAAGCAAAACATTTTGTGAAGCTCCAACGTTTTGGATTTGTGCTAGAATGTTTCATATGAGGCTACAGTACAGAATGTCACCTTTTATTTGAGGGCATTTTCATGACTTCTTCAAATGGGGGGACTAGATCTAGAAAGTGCTTTCGCTTCTAAACATTAAAACAGATTTGTATGACAATAGCGTCAAATTAAAAAGGTGACATTATGTACTGTCGCCTCATATGAAACATTCTAGCTCAAACCTAAAATGCTGGAGTATAGAGACAAATTATTTTTATCTTCACTGTCCAAATACATATGGAAGGGAGTGTACATATCCTCTACTCACATGTGGGTAATTTTCTTTAGATTGTAGAAGGAATGCCTCTCAAGTCCTGCCAGTGTTACGTCCACTGATATGTATCTGAAAGGAATAAACCATCATACTTTCATATAGGGATTTTCAACATACAGAAAGACATACGGGATCTTTGTAAAAATAGATCTTTAATTTTATTACTTTTTCCTCCACATTCTTTACACATATGGTTTTACTGTGTAACATTTGATCAAAAACAATTAAAAAAGGTATTGTGCAAGCATTCCAATTATTATACAACATGTGATTTACTGTCATCTACACTCCTTTCCGTAGTTATTTGGACAGTGAAGATCAACTTTGTATACTCCGCCATTTTGGATTTGAGATCAAATGAGGCGACAGTACAGAATGTCACCTTTCATTTGAGGCTATTTTCATACATATCGGTTGTACTTTTTAGAAATGAAATCACTTTATGCATCTTTGAAGATGTTTTTTTTCATAAGTATTTGGATAAATTCACTTATTTGTGTATTAAAGTAGTAAAAAGGATAGTATTTGGTCCCATATTCCTAGCACGCAACAACGACAGTGCATTCTGAAAGTATTCAGACCCCTTGACCTTTTCCACATTTTGTTAAGTTAAGCCTTATTATAACAAAAACATTTATTTTTTTAAATCCCTCAATCTACAGACAATGCTGCATAATGACAAAGCAAAAACAGGTTATCAATTTTAGAAAATGTATATACAAACCCCCCGTAAATATCACATTTAAATAAGTATGGCTCTGGCTGGCCCACTCAAGGACATTGAGACTTGTCCCGAAGCCACTCCTGCATTGTCTTGGCTGTGTGCTTAGGGTCGTTGTCCTGTTGAAAGGTGACCCTTCGCCCCAGTCTAAGGTCCTGGGCGCTCTGGAGCAGGTTTTCATCAAGGATCTCCCTGTACTTTGCTCCGTTCATCTTTCCCTCGATCCTGACTAGTCTCCCTGTGCCTGCTGACGAAAAACATCCCCACAGCATGATGCTGCCACCACCATGCTTCACCGTAGGGGTGGTGACAGGTTTCCTCCAGATCTGACGCTTGGCATTCAGACCAAAGTGTTCGATCTTGGTTTAATCAGACCAGAGAGAATCTTGTTTCTCATGGTCTGAGGTCCTTTAGGTCCCTTTTGGCAAACTCCAAGTGCGCTATCATGTCCCTTTCCCTAAGGAGTGGCTTCCATCTGGCCACTCTACTGTACCATAAAGGCTTGATTGTTGGAGTGCTGCAGAGATGGTTGTCCTTCTGGAAGGTTCTCCCATCTCCACAGAGGAACTCTGGAGCTCTGTCAGAGTGACCATCGGGTTCTTGGTCACCTCCTTGTTCAGTTTGGACAGGTGGCCAGCTCTAGGAAGAGTATTGGGGGTTCCAAACTTCTTCGATTTAAGAATGATGGAGGTCACTGTGTTCTTGGGGACCTTCAATGCTGCAGAAATGTTTTGGTACCCTTCCCCAGATCTGTGCCTCGACACAATCCTGTCTCGGATCTCTATGGACAGTTCTTTTGACCTCATGGCTTGGTTTTTACTCTGACACGCACTGTCAACTGTGGGACCTTATATAGACAGGTGTGTGCCTTTCCAACTCATGTCCAATCACTTGAATTTACCACAGGTGAACTCCAATCAAGTTGTAGAAACATATTAAAGATGATCAATGGAAACAGGATGCACCTGAGCTCAATTTCGCGTCTCATAGCAAAGGGTCTGAATACTTATGTAAATAAAGTATTTCTGGTTTATATTTTTGTTATAAATGTACACATTTAAAAAGTAATCTGTTTTCATTTTGTCATTATGGGGTATTGTAGATTGACGAAGAAAGAATATAATTTAATCTATTTTAGAATAAGGCTGTAACGTAACAAAATGTGGAAAAAAGGGATCTGAATACCTTCGAAAGGCACTGTACATCAAGCTTGTGACTCTACAAACGTGATGGATGCATTTGCAGTTTGTTTTGTTTGTGCTTTGGATTACGTTGTGCCCAATAGGAACTGACTGGTGAATAATCTAGTGTCATCTTGGAGTAACTTTTATTGTAAAAAAAGAAAATGTTTCTGAACACCTCTACATTAAATGTGGATGTTACCATGATTATGGATAATCATGAATGAATCGCAAATAATGATTAGTGAGACATTTACAGAGGAACAAACATCATACTGCCAAATCAAATTCTAACATCTCACCATTACCAATAACAGGAGAGGCTAGCATTTTTGTGGGGGTATGATCTTCAATGTGGGGGTATGATCCATCATCATGGTAGCATCCACATTACTGTAGAAGTGTTCAGAAACATTATTTTCTTACCCTCAAATAAAAAAGGTGAGATTCTGTACTGTTGCCTCAATTGAAACATTCAAAAGTATAAACCCAACGTAAAAAATATGTTAGCTTCACTGTCCAAATAAATACGGAGGGGCGTGTACCTGAACCACTGTGAGAAGTAAAGCTACTAGACTAATGATCCTCAATCCAAAGCCAAGCTTTAGCCTCAGTCCTATAGTCTTAACCACCCACCTCTCCCAATGCCTTGAAATGTATGGGTAATTTAACAGGTATGCATGCACCCTACATATCCATTACCCAGTCATCAGTACCACTGCTTTCATTTGTTATTACTGACTAACTACTGTGTAGGTCGTGTGTAGTCTAATGGCATATAAAACAAACAGACTGAGATTATGAATCTATATCAGAAATGGAATGAGTCTCTTCATTGTGAGAAAGCAGGGTTGGTATTCTAAGTGCAGTGCACTAGACTAGAATTGCTCCTGATTGCTAATAAATACTATTTACATGCGGCTAAATTAAAGGGGGTTAAACAAGTACTTCCGATCTAGACTGTCAAGACTACAGGTTAAAAAGGGTCTCTTTTCCAGTATTCTGTGGCAGGTTGAAGCTTATTGTCATGGGTCGTGTCCTGGTGGCAGAACTGGGCAGCTGCCAAGTCAAAATTGTAGTAAAACTGTATGATATATATTTATTTTTTAACTTTTTGATCTTCATTTAAGGTTAGGCATTAGGGTTAGCAGTGTGGTTAAGGTTAGGCTTAAAATCAGATTTGATTACTTTCTGGCTGTGCCAGCTAGCAACCACTCCGCAGAGCTGCCCCCAGAACAAGATTGATGACGAAAACCGCTAACCTGCTATTCTGTTGGGCAATATAGAGGTGTGCTGGGTGAGACTGGGGAAAAAAATCTCCTTTTGCACTCTCTCGCTCTTATTTCCTCATGTAGGACTTGGACACAGCCACCGGCCTCAGGCTGGGATCAAGGCCTAGCTCGTGTATATTTTCAGTGAAGTTGTCAAAAAGAACTCAATTTCAAATTTCAACATTTTGGCTTGGTGATACCCGTTTCCACCTTCTTCTACTGAGTTTATATTTTACCACATCATCTAAGCCGTTCCCTGAACGAGGCACCAATCGGTACAGCGACTCCACTGGAATACCTTGCCGATGCCTAGGCCCTTGCGGTGGGAATGCTGACATTCCTATTCTAGGACCGCATTAGCTCTTCCAACTGTGATTAGCAGACAGCGGTGATACTAAACAGAGAACAGATCATCTGCACAAGTGGAGGAGAAGAGAGAGAGAGAGAGATTTTTTGGGGGGGAGGGGGGGGGGAAACGGAGAGCGAGAGGAGGCTTGAAAAAAGGCTTCGATCTCTGATCCCAATTTTTGGGATCAGAGGGAGGATAATAGACAGGTGGATGATGTGGAGTCGGGATATTAAGAATTTAAATAGCTTTGTGGCTTAATGAGGTGAGAATTTGTGATGATGATCAGAGAGATAGAAAGAGAGGGACAAGGAAGGACGGAACGGTGAAAAGAGACTGTTTGTGCCGATGGTGATTCACTCACATCCTTGAGATGTTGACCAGGTTGGAGAAAACATCTCCTGGCACTGATGTCAGACGCGTCTCCAGAAGCCATCTGGAAGAGACAGAGGAGTACTGATCAATGTAAAGTTTACAGATCCATGTAGAATTGACAGATCCAACACAATCAAACACTCAAATCGTGCAAAAAGTATTTCGGTAGATTTGGTTCATTTTTGTGTTGCTTAATTCGTGTGAAAATACACCTGTTTTGGTGCGACAGAACTCATAGGAAAAGACACAAATATTTGTGCAACCGTATTCATAGGAAAATACTGGATACTGGTGCATGTTGTATTTAATGAGGGTTGTCAGATTGGAGTAAAAAGTAGTATGTCTTTGTGTGGTATTGGAGGTTTTTGATTGGGGAACAGGCATACATTTTCATGATGGGAAATTGTTCATCAATAAATATGGGTAAACAGAAGACCTGCAAAACAAATGCAGTTAAACAGGTTCATGTAAAATAATGAATTCTGTTGGCTTACACTTATGGCACTTCCTAGGCCATTTCATGATGTTTATTACGTTCGTGCCAATCATGTTATATACTTACAGTGGGCTATTGTAACAAGACATATGCCAGCATTGTAGGACTACTGCCTCTGTCCAGAGGAATACTAGGCTTTCTGAGCAATGGCCGTTAGAGATCACTTTGCCACAGATGAGCCCTGGTTAGAGTCCCTGTTGCAGCTTTCACTTTCTTCTACGACATTGTTGGCAGCGTTCAGATCACGTCCAGCTTACGTCTAGTTATGTGATCTAGTGGAGGGAAGCGTTCTGTGTTTCAACATTGTGTTGGGTTATTCTTACCAGTGTGGACCCAAAACAAACACCTTCTACACATTTACAAACTACCTGTTTAAAGTGTTATTACAACCACGGTGTTCTGTTGTTACTGAACCGTATACATCTAATAACCTGAGAGTGATCCACATTATATGGGTAGACAAATAATGGAAGTGTGTTATGCAGCAAAACAGAATGAGTAAAAATGACAAAAGAGGGCCTCCCGGGTGGCGCAGTGGTTGTACTGTACTGCAGCGCCAGCTGTGCCACCGCCCAGGCTCTGTCGTAACCGGCCGCGACCGGGAGGTCCGTGGGGCGACGCACAATTAGCCTAGCGTTGTCCGGGTTAGGCAGGGTTTGGCCGGTAGAGAAATCCTTGTCTCATCACGCACCAGCGACTCCTGTGGCGGGCCGGGCATAGTGCGCGCTAACCAAGGTTGCCAGGTGCGGCTGGCTTCCGGGTTGGATGGCGCTGTGTTAAGAAGCAGTGCGGCTTGGTTGGGTTGTGTATCGGAGGATGCATGACTTTCAACCTTCGTGTCTCCCGAGCCCGTACGGGAGTTTTAGCGATGAGACAAGATAGTAGCTACTAAACAATTGGATACCACGAAATTGGGGAGAAAAAAGGGTAACATTTTTAAATGTTTAAATAAAAATGACAAAAGAAATCAAGCAAAGATGTACAACTATTTAACCATTTTATTCATTACTGAAACACTACAAACATGTCACCAGTTAAACTCTTGACATACAAAAGTCAAGAGTTGGCTATAACATGAGAACAAGGTGAGGGTGTGTATACGGTATGTGTTTAAGTGTGTGTGTGTGTGCGCGTGTATATTATGGTGTGTTTTATAATTTCCCATCCTAAAAATGTATCCCCATCTGGTATCCACTTAGTGCCAAAATTGTACTGCAGGATTTGTTTTTAAACAATTTTAAAATTGTATTTCTATGTTTCAAGTATAGCTAGAATGTCTGAATAGTGACATGATCATCCTGAAAGCCTGAGGGAATTGAATTCAAATTGGAATTTGTGGAATTGTTGGGGGATAATATTGAAGTGGGAAATTGAATCATTGGAATTTACCTAACATTGAAATTGAGAGCAATTGAATTATCTCTGAATTCAAAGACTGACCTGGAATTTGAATTGAAAAAATGGAATTTACAGGGTGAGGGAATTGAATTTGTGGAATTAACCCCAACCCTGTCCTTCTGCTTGTTCAGTCAGTCTGCAGGATCTATAGGCATGCCCTGAAAACACTCATCATACACTTTGTATCCTGTAAACTGGGTGTGCAGCAGAGTTAAGGCATAACGCAAGAGTGCTGAAGACATGGATTCATCTTGGAGTTGAAAAGTAGACCCAACAGTGAAAAGAGAGAGAGAGACATGGATTGGAGACAAAGAATGGGTACAAGCTCAGGAACACTCCAAAGCCTGTCGATCGCTTTGATTTCAGAATTGTCGGTATTACAAATTTGTTTTAGAATCAAACAAGATCCTTAATTTACAGCGAAGTCGGCCTCGGCTAACCCGGGTAGACTGTATGTTTCTGGTTACTAGGTTCTCTCCATGCAATGCAGGGCTGGATTAAAGGGTTCTTTGAAGTGTATGGTGTAAACCCTGTCATAGGAACATGAGGGGAAAACAAAAACGTTGGGTCTGAGTATGTAGGAGTGGACCTGGACCTAACCCCTCAGCTCTCAGCCAAACCAAACAATGTCTGGCCCTGCTTACACCTACGACCGGGTGGCTGGGGGAAACCACACTGGGTTATAGTGGTTCATTACTAAAAAGTGGTTTATTAGTGATTTATCACTAGAAATGACCATTGGTGATATTGTTTTCAATATCATTACATAAATATTTGTTTGTTTGTTTGTTGTTGCAGTAGTTAATCGCAGCAGCGGTAGCTGAGCTAGCTATTGGACCTAGGTTTTGTTTCAATCTGTAGCGCAGAAGATACACGCCATAGTGCGATAGAAATTTGAAGGCAATGTTCCCACGACTGCCTTCATAGGAAACGCTGCATATGTCGGCTCAATCAGAAAGGACCTTAAAAAAAATGTCAACCGTGCTACAGCGTGGAGTATCAGTAGAATGTCAAGCCTGGAGAAGAAACACTATTGAAATGCTCTTCACTAGGATAAATAGTTCGCTCAGTAGACCATTTCCCCAAAATAATTTCAGCCAACGAAATTGGAGATCCTCTTTAGACTCCTGACTCAGATGGTAATGGAGCCGTATACTCCATAGACCTACTTCAATGTGACTAAGCGTCTGCTCGGAACACCTGCGCTTCTCTGCTAAGCATGTGTGACACTGATCTAACTTTCTTTACCCTTCTCTCCCCCCATTTCACAACTATTTTAACACCAATCTTTACAAATTTGGAAAGATTGTATCGAGACGAGGACGATGGGACAAGGGGGCGGGGGGTGGGAGGGGGTTGGCACGCCAGAACAATTTGGAGAAACAATGGACTAATTCAGTGCTGAGAGCTGGCGGTTAGTCAGGGGGTTGGTCAGTGGTAGCGTAGAGCACAGCAGCTCTTTGACAAAGTCAAACAAACAGAGATACACAGAGCAGACTCCCATCACCATCACAATGTGTTGAGCCATTTCACTGCATACCTATTACTACTACACACACACACACACGCCATAATAAAACCAGTCCAGTGTTACACTGGGGCCACAGAGGGCAGACAATCAGCATCCTACAGGCTTTATGGGAAAATGACTCCCTCAAGTTGTCATTCAAGAGAGAAAAAACCCTCGTTATTTAGAATGGTGTCAGAACAACATGGCTGGTGTTACTACCTTGATCTCTCTCAAGTAGAATGATGGAGCAATACTGGGCTTATTTATGGCCTTAATGATTAGCCTTAATTATTTAGCAAGTGACAGCATAACAGTGTACAGCTTTAAACTGTACTCAATCTTAAAATCCTAAAAGTGTCCCTAATCGTGCCAAGTGTAGGCCAGAGGAGGCTCCTTAAAGGAGGAATGGCAGGAACATCCTCCTCAGTAAATTTCATAAAAATAGACATTGTAAAACATGTAAGTTATAATATTTAGATAAAACTACACTAAATATATTCACGTCTCCAAATAATTGATTAAAACACAGTTATTGCAATGAAGGTCTACAGTAGCCTCAACAGCACTCTGTAGGGTAGCACAATGCTGTAGCCGGAGGACAGCTAGCTTCTGTCCTCCACTGGGTACATTGACTTCAAAACAAAACCTAGGAGGCTCATCATGATTGACATCCCCTTCCATAGACTAACGCAGTAATTATGACAACTTCCGTAGGATGTCCTCCAACCTATCAGAGCTCTTGCAGCATGAACTGAGATGTTGTCCACCCAATCAAAGGATCAGAGAATAAATCTAGTACTGAAAGCATAAGCCGCAGCTAGCTAGCACTGTAGTGCTCAAAATGTGTTGAGTATGTGTCTCAAAGAGAGAGAAAGACAATTTCTTCAAAGATTAAGGAGAAGCAAAAGAGTTGAATTGAATTAGCTAGCAAATGCAGCTAGCAAGTTTAGCCTACTCAAACACCTTGCTCAAACAGAGGGATGCTATGTTAGCTAGCTGGCTATGAATATCCAACACAACACTAGAACTCTTCCAAGTCAAGGTAAGCTTTTGGTTTTACTAATTTATTGCCACCGCGGTTTGCCGGTGTAACTGCTAAACTGTGTACTAACTATACACTAATGTTACTGCATGATTTTAGCGGGTTTACTAACTTGTTAGCTATGTTGACTATGATGTTACTTTCGCTAATATGGGGACAACGATGTAGGTTGTGTGTAGTGGTTATGATATGGCTTCGCTTGGAAAGGTTTTTTCACCTGGTCACATACAGGTAATGTGTTGTGCATTGAACTCCACGAAGGGAGAAGGTGAGAAGGGGAGAGTGCATAGATGCGAGAAGGAATACAATGTGGCTGCTATGAAAGTTAACTGTGTTTCCGCGTGATCAGTGTTGTATTCATTCCGCCGATTCTGTTGAAAAATAGGATCATTTCAGTATCATATAGTAGCCTAAACCTATCGATGTTACATTGAACTTGATGAATGGAATATGAATGACAGTCATCCAATATGCTGTAAGATAAATAAATCCATGCTCGTGAGAAGAACAAAATTAATTGCCCTCCCTCATCTTAAAACGGCACTGACCGCCATTGGTGTAGGGCCTAGGCTAAACCTTCAATCTGTACTCTACCACTACCACTGTCTTCAAGTGTTCTATCAAGTGTTAGGTTATGCAGTGCCTGGGCTCAGTGTTTCCTCTTCTGTTCGTTGTTCTGTTACTGTAACTGCATTTTGAGCAGAAAGTAATGAAAAAACTATGAATTATGCTTTTGTGACTATGTTTGTTCTTAAACCTTAATTAACAGATTATCAAATTAAAATAGTTCAGTTTTGAAGTCATTAATTCATTCTAACAGTTCAGTGTTTAGAATTATTAGTCATGGTAATTTCCTATAATTATTCACACTTCTATACTTCAATTTTTCCCCCCAACCCTTTAGACCCACAGTGACTACTTTAAAAATCATTTGGGAATCGATTCTTAAGAGCTAAATTAGTCAATCTCACCCCTAATTACAATCTATGTGGGATTTATAGACAACGGATACCTGGATCTAAATAAATTGTCATTCTAGAATGAATCCAAGAATTCCAGTGTTAGGAGACTGAAGAGAGTTTCTGTGGGTTTTTCCCCCCTCTCTTGAAAAAAAATGGTTCTCCATAATTATTCTCAAATGGCACTCGCTCTCTCTGGGTGTTTGAGAAATGTGCTGTGAAAAGTAAATATTGTATTCGAGTGCATCGAGCAGGCCCAGCGTCTGGTGTGGGAGAGCTAGCAGTCACGCTACACAGACTTTTAAAGAGTGTCCCTGCTTTCCTTTCCACCGTACCTCTACCTCTTATCTAACTCTTCAACGCATGGACAAGACCTGCAAAAATACCCCCCCCCCCCACACACACAACCTGAATAGAGTACGCTCTGTCTTACCCCTGTGACACACACACACACACACACACGTGCACTCACAAAGAAGGTACACACTTTTTATTAGCATGCACAACAAGAAACAATTGACAATGTGCTGATATGTCAACCTCTTGTAGGTATCCAGCAGTCCTACAGAGAGACTTCTATACTTTAACTATTTACACAGTTACAACACTGTATATAGACATAATATGACATTTGAAATGTCTCTATTCTTTTGGAATATTATGTTGTGTTATGTTTACAGTTCATTATCTATTTCACTTTCTTTGGCAATGTACATATGCTTCCCATGCCAATAAAGCCCCTTAAATTGAAACGGTGTTCACACAAAAGAGACAGGGACCTAGTCCCAGCAGCACTAACACAATGGGTTCAGCTCCAACAATGTGCCCCTGTCAGTGTGTACAGTACAACATCTTCACGCCTAGTTGCCAGATGGCTATTTTGGGCTGGGCTTTTTTGGACTATTTTGGGAGATATTTTTTTTGTCTTTTGTTTCCTGGGGGGCATTGGGCAAACTATGTGAGGGTGAAGAATGCAGTGGCATCGCGGGGGCGTCTGGGCGGCTGAATTGGGGCACTGATTAGAGCATAATTTCATGTGATGGGTGTCCTTGGTAGACCATGAGATGGTGGCTGGGTGAGGAGGGGGACGGTTGAAGAATGGGTAACAGAGGAATGTTTTCTGAGTATACCGGTAAAACAAACTGGAGCAGAATGTAGATTATCACACGTATAGTTTAACCTAAACCTGCACAGCCAGAGGAGGGCTGTAGACCCACCATGCCCCACAAACCCTTGCTCTGCCCATCCCTGATGCCTCCCTATGCCTGGGGGCTGACACACCAGATGCCCCAGTCACCAGAAGGATAAGAGAGAGTAAGGAATTAAATGGTCGCTTTTGCACAAAAGCCCACCAAAGATCTCTCCCTCCGCTTTGTGACATCTGATACTCATGTGTGTCTCCAGACAACGGTGCTTTGCAAATAAAGTTATCATGACGATCACTATCCTGTGAAGTGGACATGGCCTTTTCGTCTGCCCTGCTGTTCTCACACAAGACAGGACCAGATCTGCGTCCCAAATGTCACCCTTTTCCCTATATAGTGCACTACGGTTGGCCAGAGCCCTATGGTCAAAAGTAGTGTACTTTAGGGAATAGGGTCACATTTAAGCTGCAGGACAAAGCAAAAAAAATAAAATCACCAAATCCTGACTCTTTACCCAGAGTCCCTAGCAAAGCCTACAGAGCCTGGATAGTCTTTCAGTGTCGCAGCGTTTAGGAGATGTTTGCTCTGACATGTGCCGATAAAGGAATAATATGTTAAGGATTCAGTGGCAGAATAGGCCTACACTTTAATAGAGATATTAATATCAAAGCCAATATCCTCCCTTCTCTCTGCAGCCAATACACAATGACAAACACTAGCACTAAAATGTTATTGAAATGTTTAGGAAAAAAACGGCTAACTTTTTATAACGCTGATTCAGAGAAACTGATTTGTTCACTTGTTTAATCAATTATGATTTTGTCCTTGCACATTTGTAGAATTGTGTTTGAATATATAGTTAGTTATACCAATAACAAACTGCATAATGTCTTTCAATACGTCTCCATTTCAATAACATGTTTTTACCTTTCCTGTTCTCATAAGCACATATGTAGGCGTATTTCCCTTTAGTGAGGACAGACACACTGCAGACATGACCCAAACACTCTCAGAGCTCCATGGACAGGCTGTCTGATAAGCTGGTTCTCTGTTCTCTTAGACAAGATTCGTTATGGTATAAACTCATTAAAGATAAATGTTTGCCTTGCATCACTGAGTGTGCCAAGGATTCTGTTTTATAAAACTGTTAAATGTTTACTGACTAAAATCATTCTCTTGAAAATAGTAGCCTATCAAGTCATTTAGACGATCTAGTGTTTGATCATCTCTGTGCCAATATACACTACATGTACATACGTATGTGGACACCTGCTCGCCGAACATCTCATTCCAAAATCATGGGCATTAATATGGAGTTGGTCCCCCTTTGCTGCTATAACAGCCTCCACTCATCTGGGAAGGCTTTCCACTGATGTTGGAACATTGCTGTGGGGACTTGCTTCCATTCAGCCACAAGAGCATTAGTGAGGTCGAACAGTCAGGGTCGGCGTTCCAATTCATCCCAAAGGTGTTCGATGAGGTTGAGGTCAGGGCTCTGTGCAGGCCAGTCAAGTTCTTCCACACCAATCTCAATTAACCATTTCTGTACGGAACTCGCTTTTTACACGGTGGCATTGTGCAGGTAGCCTAGTGGTTAGAGCGTTGGGCCAGTAACTGAAAAATTGCTAGATCGAATCCCCGAGCTGACAAGGTAAAAATCTATCGTTCTGCCCCTTAACAAGGCAGTTAACCCACTGTTCCTAGGCCGTCATTGTAAATATGAATTTGTTCTTAACTGACTTGCCTAGGTAAATAGAAAAATGTTAAATAAAACATTTTAAAAATTGTCATGCTGAAACAGGAAAGGGCCTTGCCCAAACTGTTGCCACAAAGTTGGAAGCACAGAATGGTTAAAAATACATAGAATGCTGTAGCATTAAGATTTCCATTCACTGGAACTAAGGGGCCTAGCTTGAACCATGAAAAACAGCCCCAGACCATTGTTCCTCCTCCACCAAACTTTACAGTTGGCACTATAATAGTGTTCTCCTTGCATCCGCCAAACCCAGATTTGTCCGTTGTACTGCCAGATGGTGAAGCGTGATTCATCACTCCAGAGAATGTGTTTCCACTGCTCCAGAGTCCAATGGCTTTACACCACTCCAGCCAACGCTTGGCATTGCATATGGTGATGTTAGGCTGCTCGGCCATGGAACTACTGAAGCTACCGACAAACAGTTATTGTGCTGACATTGCTTCCAGATGCAGTTTGGAACGAGGTAGTGAGTGTTGTGACCGAGGACAGACGATTTGTACACACTCGGTCCCGTTCTGTGAGCTAGTGGCTTACCACGCCACGCTTCAGAGCAGTTGTTGCTCCTAGAAGTTTCCACTTCACAATAACAGCACTTACAGTTGACCAGGGCAGCTCTAGCATGGAAGACATTTGACGAACTGACTTGTTCGAAAGGTGGCATCCTATGAAGGTGTCACATTGAAAGTCACTGAGCTCTTCAGTAAGGACATTTTACTGCCAATGTATGTCTATGGAGATTGCATGGCTGTGTGGGCAATTTTATACACCTGTCAGCAACGGGTGTGGCTGAAATAGCCAAATCCACTAATTTGAAGGGGTGTCCACATACTTTTGACCATATTGGGTATTTTTTTTCTGAAGTTTAATTTCTGAATATATCTCAAAATCATAGAATATACAGGATTGAAGATAAAACTAACTTTTTCTCTCACACACACACCTCAATATCACTGAGACATCAATTCTAATAAGCCTATGCAAACAGATACTTACATTGTCTCTGTGCTTGTAGGAAATGTGGGAATGACATCAATGTCAAAGCAAGAGATAGTGTAAGTCTTCCACTCTGAGCATTCGCAAACAGTGGGGCAGGAGTCGGTGTCCCCCAAGGTTTTGATAGGTAACGTGACGAGGGTAAACAGCGCACATGTTATCACCTGCAAGCGGTGTCGGTCGTTTTCAGTCATCTCTTTGAAAAAATATCAAAAGTAATTTGAAAGCACTTCAGACACTGACGAAAACCTTCTCACCTGAAGCCCACGGCAAAACTGAAGTTGAAGCACGTTACTTTGTTTGTCAGAAATTTCAGCACATGAACTCGACTCGTCCCAGTGCAATTATACTGTCAGTTTTCTTATTGGCCACTGACTCTCGGTGTCGTGTGAGAGAGCGGTGAGAGGAGACGCTTGGGGATACTCTCTCTGAGGTGTGGATTTAGTCTTGCTTTTTATGGAGTGGGTCTACAGAGGACTTCTGAGACACTCTTGTGTTAAGTAGGGGAATTTAATATATTGGATTTAAATCATAACGCTCAAGCATCTAAATAACCTAAAAAACACCACATTAAAATCATGATGTGTTTTAATGTTCAGTGTATTATTAGTCTACTCATTAATTGAGCTACTAACCTATTATAAATTATTAATTGTCAATAAATTATAATCATTATAATTTTATAATCAAATCAAATGTTATTTGTCACATGCGCCGAATTCAACAGGTGTAGTAGACCTTACAGTGAAATGCTTACTTACAAGCCCTAACCAACAATGCAGTTTAAAAAATTTAAATAAATAAAAATAGCTAAAAAAAAAATAAGAATGAGAAATAAAAGTAACAAATAATTTAAGAGCCGCAGTAAAATTACAATAGCAGGGCTATATGCAGGGTGTGCCGGTACAGAGTCAATGTGCGGGGGCACGAATTAGTCGAGGCTATAGATAACAGGCTACAGATAACAGGCATATGCTAGCCTACATAACATTTAAAAGAAAAACAAAGTCTTATCTTCTTATCTTTCTTATCTTCTTATTTATATCAGTAGCATCCTACTAACTAGACGGGTTGCGCTGTAATCTGAAAGGCGGTCGCAGTGGCGCAATATGCATCTCCCCAGAGCAAGTTTCGGACAATGTAGTTCTCAAGAATGTGATTCACACATAATTCCGTCACTGATGTAACTTTTAAAACTACAACTCCCGACGTAATTTGAAGCTGTTCAACTCTTGTTGTCTTCCTGTTCTTGGCGGCCAGTTCAAGTTGCCATAGCAGAGAGAAACTGGCTTGTCCCTCTTCAGTTGTCACTTGCTAAAGTGACTTGTTAACGGTTTCTATGTTGCTAATTCATGCTGGTAAGTGTGGCTAATATGTTGAGAGTGTGTTTAGTTGAGTTAGCTAGCTACCGACGGTTCCAGATAAAACCTGTTTTTAAAAAATGGTTTAGCTAGTCTGGTTTAGCTAGCTAAACTAGCCATAGTTATCCCCGTTATATTAACGTTAGCTAGCCAGTTTTCTATCTGATTCACTAGCTAGCTAGCTTCCAAACTCATAGCTAGTTATACAAAAATGTACAGCTAACTGAGTTTGAATAGAAAACAAGAGCTGTCATAAAGAAGAGATGCAACTAGCAAACGTTATATTTTCCAGCTAGCTAGCTAATCTGATTAGTTAAATTGCTAATCAGCGATTAGTAATTTCAGCAGTAAAGTTTTTAAAAACATTTTAAAGGCTACTCCTGACCAAAACAATGGAATCCTCCAGCGAGTCAGACACCTTCGACCGGACGAGGGGGCTGAGGTCACGGGGGCGGAATGCCAGTTCTCGATCGCGACGGGCCATTTCAGAGAAAATTAACACCTTGGCGAGTACTTTACAGGTAGGCTAGTTTCCTTTTCCCTGCTCATGAGGTTGAAACCTGTGCATGCAGGTTGAAACCAATCAAAACCTTTTGAATATTTAGCATACGAATTGTCATTCCGAAAACCATTATAGCAAGCACTAATGGTTATTTTCTCATTCCAGGACACTAATAGGAATTTGAACAAAGTGGACCGGATGCTGGGGCAATACAGAGAGCACACAGATGACCAGGCGGAAGCCATGGCAACAGTAAGTAAAACATAATCAAAAATGTACTGTCTGCAACTGTTTAGTTTAAATTGCCCACGTCTCGTTTTATACATGAAGGTTGTGTGCTGTAAAACTCAGTCAACGCATTGTCAGAAGTTCTCTAGTACTTCTGTCTCTCCATCTCCCCCTTATTTTCCTCCCTCCCCCTCTCTAGTTGAGGGATAATCTGGAGGAGTCTATCGCTCAGCTGCAGAACCAGAGGCTGCATAGTTCCTCAGGGGTCCGGAGTGCCTCAGCCTCCACCCTGCACACCAGCGACCTGGAAGCTGGCTATGGCTCAGGTGATATATGCTATGTATAATGTCAAGATGTGAGACCCATGCTGCTGTGTCTCAGTTGGCCAACACTAAGTAAAACAATACCTGACAGACAGATAGTCAAGGTCAAAACACCAGGGGGCAGGTGGAATTAATTTAGAAACTATACTTATTACAACTGTTTTATTTTGAAAAAATAATGATGTGCAGTTATACAGTTCTAAAATAGTTATATAGCCCACAGTTTATTGTGTACGTTTGTAGAGGGCCAGCGCTTCTACCCCACGTCTCCCTTGAAGGACTATGGGAGATCTGAGTCGTCCGGAGAAGGAGGAGCGAGAAGGAGGTCGAGATCAGCTACAGTCCGCTTCAGAGACTCCAGCCTGCCAGATGGGGATGTAAGTCCTGAGACCACCTTATCTGTCAAAGCTCTGCATCTTCAGTATCGCCACTTCAACGCTCACTGTTGTAGTGCAGTTAGAGACAAGAACCAGCAGAGGGAGCATTGTATTGTTTTTGTGCCCTAAAGTTTTCTCAGGAACAGCTGAATCTGTTAGTATCAGCCTATGACAGTGCTATGTCAGTATTATGCAGCCCTTGTGGGCGTTTTAAGTAGTGCAAGTGTTCTCTTTTTCCTCTTCCTGCTCAGGTCCACGTCCTGCACCAGTCATTCAGAGACCTGCGCAGTGACCAGCTCAGACTGGGGGACGACATGGACAGAGAAATACTCAGGAGGAACAGGTAGAGGCCCTGTATTGTCCAAAACGTACCATTCATTCATTAATTAATTAATTCCTGTTTCCCTGTTTCTAAGGTCTGACATTGACACCAGACGAGCCTTGGAGAATCTGTCCGAGCACCTGACGACTTCACAGAGACAGGACTCGGTCAGTTAGGAACATAACAGTAACATAACAGTACTAACACTCACTACTGTAAGTCGCTCTGGATAAGAGCGTCTGCTAAATGACTAAAATGTACATGTAATAGCATCACTGTAAATACATGAATTCACATTAAATACATAACTGTAAAAACGTTTACTCCAATGTTAGCTGCTCCACTCTAGAGGTGATCTTCGAACGCTTAGTGCTGTAACCTACAGTGACTTTCTCCCCCAGGTGTCGTCTCGTGTGGAGAAGCGTCTGCAGGAGATTGAGAGGGAGATGCGTTCAGAGCGACAGAGCGTGTCAGACAGACGACCAGAACAGCGGGGTATCATGTCTGATGAACTGCGGGAGGTGGGACACCTTGACTTCTACCCTTGCCTAATATAACCCACATTCATCTCGCACCATCCACCCGTCTCATCCAAACCATTCTAGCTGTCCTCCCGTCCCTGCAATTAGCCTCTTCCATGTCAGCGGTGTTGTTGTTTTCAAATTAAGACCAGTCCTGAAAGTTACAGCTGGGGGGCAGTGTTTAGCTATCTATCAGCTCTAATCCTCTCCTCTTCTCCTCGGAGAGAAGCAGTGATAAGAGAGGTGGCTAAGTCATTTGCATCTCTTTCCACTGCAGAGAGCCTCTTCTTCTAATGAGAAGCCGGCTGCCACAGGCTAGGGGAAAATAATGTATTTGTTCCCAAGTTAAGGGTAAATAAACAAGAGGAGAGGAAATGAAGAGGAAAATCATCTCTTTTACTAAAGAGAGACGGGGCAAGGGAGAGGTCTGCCTGGGTAGTTGTATTATAAGGCTACACTCCAGTGGGCCTACTCTACTCTACTGCCATGTTGTGAATGAATGGATAGGATGAGTCAGTTGGTGGATGGTGCCTTAAGGGGCTGTAATACATCACTAAGCCTTTACAAAACACCACAGAAACAGGAGTGTGTGGGATGGGATGCTAAGCTCTATTAGAAACCCAACACATTGTCTCTTTGAGAGGAGATGGAAGCTAGCTAGCCATTGACTGTAACACCATTACTCATGTTTCTCCTCCTGACTATTCGGTTATCAACTAGCCTAAAGGCTATTCTTTGCCTTTTTCGATTCTCTACTTGCCTAAAGGCTAAAAGGAAAGTTATCTCATTTAGTTTGAATGTGATACTACACACTAAATGCATAGTGCTGGGGGTGTGTGTACATGTACGTATCATTCATTACTCTATGGTTTCCTTCTCAAGGCTCTGAGGAGGCGAGAGGCTCGGGACCTGGAAACTGAAGAGGCCGTCAAGAACAAACTACTGAGATCAGAGAGCGAGAAGACCAAGGTGTGTGTGTGTGTGTGTGTGTGTGTGTTGGAGGTGCTGATTTTGGAAGTGGGTTGCTCATTTGATTGTTACATGGAGCAGGCCTTTTCTGAAAAGCTCCTTAAATACCAGCCACTCGTATCACGCTTGGACAGCCTGGGATACCAATGCAAGTTGGTGGCATTGATATTTGGCAGTCTGGGCCACGTACATAGGCTTACAATACGCAGCCTTCAGATTGCAGGCCTGCCTAAGAGTAGAACAGAACAACCAACTAGGTACTGCTCTGTTTCGTCGTTAACCTACTGTTCCTAGGCCGTCATTGTAAATAAGAATTTGTTCTTAACTGACTTGCCTAGTTAAATAAAGGTACAAAAAAAGTTATGAGCAGCCTAGTTGTGTGGAGAAGGTGCTTTTTGTTTCCTTAATTGTTCTTGCATCAATGAGCTTAGAAATGTTTGAATCCTTCATGATGTAATGTGATTTGTGGATTCAAATAAAGTATTTCAAATGTGTGTGTGCATGCAAATAATATTTTAGCCATGTATTCTGTAACCCACTTTCTGCCTTGTTGAAGAATGCAGATGATATTCTATATGAGCTGAAGTACTTCCTGGTTGTATAATGAAAGGGATCTCATGAATGTGCCTATGTCTGTCCAGGTCATGTGTAGGGCCACGATTTTTTTTCCTGACCAGCTAAAACTCTTGGCACTAATCATGTGATCTGTCCTCCAGATGGAGGCGGAACTGGAGAGGGCCAGGAGACAGCTGGACCAATCAGAAGGAGGCAGGGGCGCTCTTCTACAACAGGTACTCGAGTAGCTCTTCTTAAAAGTGTGTGTGTGTGTGTGTGTGTGTGTGTGTGTGTGTGTGTGTGTGTGTGTGTGTAGGGGTGGGTGCAACGGTGTTAATCAAATTCATATTCTATGTGTGGGTAAACTCCTCCGTGTGTGTTCCCAGGTAGAGGAGATGCGTGTGCAGCTGCTGAGGACAGAGAAGGAACGTATGGATCTGCAGAGGGAGATCTCCCAGCTTACTACCCAGCCCAGAGCTACTCGCATGGACAGGGAGGAGAGAGGAGCAGGTACTGACTGCTGGAGAAGGAGGCTGGAGCTCTTATGAGTTAAGGGTTTTTCAGTGGAGGTTGTCGGCTGATGGAGGGGTGGGGAGGAGAGTGAATGTCTGGGCTTAGGTACTGACTGAAGGTTACATATGTAACCACGGTTGTGAGCTATATGGATCACTCCAATATATTGGTATCACTCTGCGGTGGAGGAATACATCTGAGGTGAGGATTTACTCCCGTGTACACCTGCGTCACGGCTGGGGTCCGCCCCTATATATAAACCCCATGGTCACAACACACGTTTTCTAAATAATTTTTGAGGCGCCTCTAGCACCGTAGAGGATTGGAGTGATCCATATAGCTCACATAACCGTGGTTACATAAGTAACCTTCGTTATGTTTCACTATATTGGATTTTTCCAATATATTGGTATACCAGTACCAGATTTAGTCTGTGCTAGAGGGACCTCGCCAGCCAGCGACGAAGTCCCAGCGCGGGACCTAGACACAGGGGCCGTCAATGTGGAAGGGGGGTCCCGGCACAGTCCCCAGAAGGAGGCGACTCCGAGGACCGCTGAACCAACTGCAGAGGAAGGTACCACATTTACCCGATAATACCTAGCAAAGGTGCAAGAGGAAGCCCAGCTGGCCGCAGCACAGATATCAGCGAGGGGCACTCCTCTCAGTAGAACCCAGGAGCAGCCACACCTCATGTTGATTGTGCCACCACAGATCCCAGCACTGGCCTGCCAGCCAGATGGTATACTGTTGTAATCGTGTCCACCATCCAATGAGAGAGCCTCTGCTTTGATAACCCAGCCCCCAGGACTCTCTCACCATAGTAGACAAAGAGCTGGTCTGTTGTTGGAGGTGTTTCAGGGAGGCTGACTCCAACGGTTCGAAAGGTGGCTTTGCCAAAGCTGCCAAGACCATATTTAGATCCCAGCTCGCCATTCAGCGGGTCCTAGCTGGACGCAGGCGACGGACCCCCTTCATAAACCTGGAGACCAAGGGATGGCGACCCACTAGCCTGTCCATCCACCCCACATGGCAGGCAGATATAGCAGCCAAATACCCTCTGAGTGTAGAAGCTGCCAAGCCCTCATCCAAGGGAAACTGCAGGTATTGGAGGACATACTGCACCCCGCATGACCCGGGCACAACCTCAATACCAGCGCACCAAGAGCAGAACAACCGACAGCGCAACTGGTTTTCCGCGGATACGCCCTCCTGCAGCCCTAACATGGACCATTGGTGCAGTTCAGCGGCCAAGCCCACAGACTGAGACGGTGCGGTCTCGGATGCCAGAGTTCCTCCGGCCTGAGATAGCAGGTTGGGTCTCAGGGGCAGTTCCCAAGGTGTCCCAGACCACAGGGACAGTTGAAGGCTGAACCAGGGTCGTCTGGGCCAGTATGGGGCCACCAGCAGCAGATGATGCTCCGCCGTCCTGTCCAGCACAGCCTGGATCAGGTGAAAAGAGGGGAATGTGTAAAGCTCCAGCCTTGGCCAATCGTGAGCCAGAGCTCCGACATGGAGTACCACAGGGGGCAGTGTGCATTGTCCAGGGTGGCAAACAGGTTCACCTGCACCCTCCTGAACTTGTCCCACAGGTGCTGCACCACTTGGGGATGTAGGCTCCAGTCCCAAGGTGGCGGGCCCTCCCTCAAGAGCATATCCGCTGCAACATTCAGGATGTCAGGTATGTGTGCTGCGCATAGAGACGCTAGACGTCCCTGAGCGCAGGAAAGGAGCTCCCGTGCCATAAGGTGGAGGCGGTGGGACCTCAGTCCACCCTGATGGTTGATGTAAGCCACCACTGTGGTGTTGTCCATTCTCACCAGGACATGTTTTCCCTTCAGATGTGGAAGGAAAGACTGCAGGGCCAGTAGTATAGCTCGGAGCTCTGGTGTATTGATGTGCTTGCCGCTCCAAGGGGGTAGCCAACAGCTGCTGGCCGACCTGCCCTTGGTCCCCCCCCCCAGCTGATTTGGGGGGGCGTCTGTGCTGACCAGCTCCCAGCGGCACATCCTCAGCATCTCCACTCCACCTGAGAGAAAGAAGCGACAGCGCCATCTTAACTATGCCCTGAGGCACTGTGTGGTCACCCGCAGCTGGTGGTTACGATGGCGCTACGGGTGCAGCTTGTGGGAGTGGAACCACTGTTGAAGAGACTGGAGATGGAGCAGGACCAGGGGAATCAGCAACGAGGTCGCCGTCAGCAAGCCCAACAGGCGTTCGCAGGTCAGGACGGATACCACACGCCCCTGCCTAATGTGGTTGAAGCAAGATAAGATCAGCTGAACCCTTCTGGTGGGTAGGCACGCTCTCATGAGGACTCCAGTTCCATGCCAATGAAGGCTACCCTCATTGGCATGACGACGACTCTTGTTGTTTACAGTAATGTCCAGTCTGACAGGACCTGGGTCCTGGTCGTGACACAAATCAGCCAATCGTCCAGGTAATTGAGGATCAACAATCCTCGGGACGTGAGAGGTGCCAGGACAGTGTCTATGCACTTTGTGAAAGTGCCGGGTGCCAAGTAGAGGACGAAGGGAAGAACCATGAATTCATAAGCCGTCCCTTCGAAAGCGAATCTGAGGTACTGCCAATGAGCTGGGTGAACAGGAACATGGAAGTACGCATCCCTCAGGTCCAGTGTCACAAACCACTGGTCCCTGGACACGGCCTTCAACACACTGGCTGGGTACAGCATGTGGAACCTCAGTACCTTCAAGTACCCATTGAGGTTGTGGAGGTCCAGAATCGGTCGAAACCCTCAGTCTCTGTTTGGGACCACAAAATAAGTGGAGTAGAACCCACCTAGCCGTTCTGATGAAATTAGGCATCAAGTAGGGCACTGCCTGGGGTTGAGCCACGCGGAGAGGGTGGTGAAGTGCCCTACTTGATGCCTAATTTGTGTGGTGTTCTCAGAACGCCTGCGCCTGGCGCGATTGGAGGCCATGCGCGAGTAGGTCGGCCAGGCTCGGGCTCAGTCTGAAAACGAGCTCCCTATACGAGGTATGCGGATCCCCAGGGGGATGCCACCATCACACCTGTCACAAACGGAAGCCTTAAGCTCAGCCAAGCCAACAAGGCCACGGGGCAGGGGTCTGACGCCCTGGGAGAGCTTATGTGGTGACCCGCCTGGAGGAATAGGAACCTGGTGAGGAATACATTACCCAGTACCTCTGCAAAAAAACGGGGAAGACACTGGTGGGAAAAGCAGGCAGACAAAAAAATAGCAACCAGGTAATGGATTTGATTTATTTGTTTTTTGTTTTTGCGCCAACATTACCTAGCTAGTTTAATATCCAAGCAGGAAAAACAGCACCATATGATGGAGTAACTCTTTTAAGGAACTCCAAAGTTAAAGTCTCAAAGTAGTGGAAAGCCTGCAGGGGAAAGAACAAGACAAAAAACCTGCAGGGTAATTGGCAGAGAACCCTACGGTGCAGGGAGCAGCATGTTAAAACAGTTCACAACACACACATAGAACAAGCCAGTGGGCAAGTTGTGTAAGGTAAATTACAGTTTGAGGCAGCAAGAGCCACCATACTAATGGATGCACATGGAGTCATAGTGTAACGCTAACGAAACACAAGTACGACAAACCACAAGCGGAAGATACAGATCAACCACACGCAGCGAGTGGAGCACTCAAGAGGAGGGGCTGGCCATGTGGCCATGCTCCATGCTGCAAACAGCCAGGGAGTATACTTCCACGCAAGATATTACACGTGTGTCGCAGTCACAGGGTCGATATATAGGAGCGTACCCCAGCTGTGACATAGGTGTGCACAGGTGTACACGGGAGTGAGTCTGTAAATCCTCACTTCGGATGTATCCCTCCGCCAAGGAGTGATACCAATATATTGGAGTGATTCAATATATTGAAACATAACTACTGCTGGCCCACAGGAATAAGTGTTTTTTTATTTTTTTATTTTTTTTAAATGAAAGCTGTGTGGATATGGTGTGTGTGTGTTATCTGACATGTAGAGCATGGTACACTACCGGTCAAGTTTTAGAACACCTTCTCATTCAAGGGTTTTTCTATATTTTTACTATTTTCTACATTGTAGAATAATAGTGAAGACATCAACATTATGAAATTACACATATGGAATCATGTAGTAGCCAAAAAAGTTTTAAACAAATCAAAATATATTTTATATTTGAGATTCTTCAAACAGCCACTTTTGCCTTGATGACAGCTTTGCACACTCTTGGCATTCTCTCAACCAGCTTCACCTGGAATGCTTTTCCAACAGTCTTGAAGGAGTTCCCACATATGCTGAGCACTTGTTGGCTGCTTTTCCTTCACTCTGCAGTACAACTCATCCCAAACCATCTCAATTGGGTTGAGGTCGGGGGATTGTGGAGGCCAGGTCATCTGATGCAACACTCCATCTCTCTCCTTCTTATTAAAATAGCTCTTACTCAGCCCGGCGGTGTGTTGGGTCATTGTCCTGTTGAGAAACAAATGATAGTCCCACTACGCCTAAACCAAATGGGATGGCGTATCACTGCAGAATGCTGTGGTTGCCATGCTGGTTAAGTGTGCCTTGAATTCTAAATAAATCACTGAAAGTGTCACCAGCAAAGCAACCCCACACCATAGCACCTCCTCCATGCTTTACAGTGGGAAATACACATGCAGAGATCATCCGCTCACAAAGACTCAAAAATCTCCAATTTGGACTCCAGACCAAAGGACAGATTTCCACCGGTCTAATATACATTGCTTATGTTTTTTGGCCCAAGCAAATCTCTTCTTATTATTGGTGTCCTTTAGTAGTGGTTTCCTTGCAGCAATTTGACCATGAAGGCCTGATTCACACAGTCTCCTCTGAACAGTTGATGTTGAGATGTGTCTGTTACTTGAACTCTGTGATGCATTTCTTTGGGCTGCAATTTCTTAGTCCGGTAACTCGAATTAACTTATCCTCTGCAGCAGTGGTAACTCTGGGTCTTCCTTTCCTGTAGCAGTCCTGATGAGAGCCAGTTTCATCAGCGCTTGATGATTTCTGCGACAGCACTTGAAGAAACTTTCAAAGTTCTTGAAATGTTCCATTTTGACTAACCTTCATGTCTTAAAGTAATGATGAACTGTCGTTTCGCTTTGCTTATTTGAGCTGTTCTTGCCATAATTGGTCTCAACCCCACCCTGTGCAATTGGGTCCTGGACTTTATGACGGGCCGCCCCCAGGTGGTGAAGGTAGGAAACATCTCCACTTCGCTGATCCTCAACACTGGGGCCCCACAAGGGTGCGTGACTCTCTGTTCAACCACGACTGTGTGGCCATGCACTCATCCAGCTCAATCATCAAGTTTGCAGACGACACAATAGTAGTGGGCTTGATTACCAAAACGACGTGACAGTCTACAGGAAGGAGGTGAGAGCACTCGGATTGTGGTGTCAGGAAAACAACCTCTCACTCAACGTCAACAAAACAAAGGAGATTATGGTGGACTTCAGGAAACAGCAGAGGGAGCAACCCCCTATCCACAACGAAGGAACAGCAGTGGAGAAGGTGGAAAGTTTTAAGTTCCTAGGCGGACACATCATAGACAAACTGAAATGGTCTACTCACACAGACAGTGTGGTGAAGAAGGCGCAACAGCATCTCTTCAACCTCAGGAGGCTGAAGAAAATTGGCTTGTCACCCAAAACCCTGACAAACTTTTACAGATGCACAATTGAGAGCATCCTGTTGGGCTGTATCACAGCCTGGTACGGCAACTTCACCGCCCCTTAACCGCAAGGCTCTCCAGAGGGTGGTGCGGTCTGCACAACGCATCACTGGGGGCAAACTACCTGCCCTCCATGACACGTAGAGCACCTGATATCACAGGAAGGACCAAAAGATCATCAAGGACATCAACTACCCAAGCCACTGCCTGTTCACACCACTACCATCCAGAAGGCGAGGTCAGTACAGGTGCATCAAAGCTGGGACCGAGAGACTGAAAAACAGCTTCTATCTCAAGGCCATCAGACTGCTAAACAGCAATCACTAACTCAGAGTGGCTGCTGCCTCTGAGACCCAATCACTGGCCACTTCAATAAATGGATCACTAGTCACTTTATACAATGCATTCTAAATAATGCCACTTTAATAATGTTTACATATCTTACATTACTCATATCGCATGTATATACTGTATTTTATACCATCTATTGCACCTTGCCTATGCCGCTGGGCGATCTCTCATGTACATATTCTCATTCACCCCTTTTTAGATTTGTGTGTATTAGGTAGTTGTTGGGGAATTGTTAGATATTACTGCACTGTCGGAACTAGAAGCAGAAGCATTTCGCTACACTCGCATTAACATCTGCTAACCATGTGTATGTGACAAATCAAATTTTATTTGGTATTTAACAAATATGGCTATCTTCTGTATACCCCCCTACCTTGTCACAACACAACTGATTGGCTCAAACACATTCAGAAGGAAAGAAATTCCACAAGTTAACTTTTAAGAAGGCACACCGGTTAATTGAAATGCATTTCAATGCACCTCATGAAGCTGGTTGAGAGAATGCCAGTAGTGTGCAAAGCTGTCATCAAGGCAAAGGGTGGCTATTTGAAGAATCTCAAATATAAAATATATTTTCATTTGTTTAACACTTTTTTTACTACATGATTCCATATATGTTATTTCATAGTTTTGATGGCTTCACTATTATTCTATAATGTAGAAAATAGTAAAAATATAGAAAAACCCTTGAATGAGAAGGTGTTCTAAAACATTTGACCGGTAGTGTACGTGTTGTCTGACTTCCATGTGGTGTTGTTGTTACATTTAGACCGGTCGTCGGAGCTGGAGAGAGAGGTGCAGGAGCTGAGAGCCCAGCTGAGCAGGACATCTGTCCTCAGTGAGGTGGACGATCTCAGGAGGACTCTGGAGCTCAAAGACCGAGAGAGAACACAGCTGTGCAACCAGGTCGAGGTACGTGTGTATGTGCTCGCGCGCGTCGATATGTAGGTGTGTGTTATGCATGTCTGCCTGAGTGAGGTTGAATCAGATTGTCTTTGTGCCACAGCTTCTGTTTGCTGCAAATGCTCTCTTGATCTGGTTAAATGTGCCAAGTAAGACAACAGTCAGAGTAGAACATCAATCGTCTAGCTAGCTAACAGTCATTTTTCCGCCTCATAAAGCTGAGATCTGTCAGTTCACTGAGTGGAAATATCAAACGCTCCCCACTAAGCACAAAGATATAAACAACGTTGTAGTGGAAATATTTTTGACTTAATAAAGGTATAGAGGATATATTTCCACGTTTTTTTTAGTCTGTGCTATCTTCACTGAATCTCTCTCTCTTCGTCACCATCTCCCTACCCCAGGTGTTGTCGTCAGACCTGGCGAGGCGCGAGCAGCAACAGTTGAGGATGCTGGAGCAGTTGAAGGAGATCCAGGGCCGCTCGGAGGCGTGTGCTACCGAGAGGGCCCGGGCCCTGCTCAGGGCTGAGGAGGCTGAGGCCCGGCTCCAGGACAGCTCCACGAGGAGGGAGGAGCTGAAGACCAGAGCCCAGGAGGCAGTCAGACAGTGGAGGGCCAAGTGCAAGAGGATGGAGAGGGACATGGAGGAAATGAGGGGACAGGCCCAGCTGGATACGGAGAAAGCCAAACAGGTCTGTATTGAGACTGGGAGGTGACGGTGCATTGAAAGAGATGCATCGATGTAGGTTTTGTGGATGGCACTGTTTCTGATTAGAAGAGTGATCAAATGCACTCCTCAGTTACTCTTGTTTCTACATGGTGCTGGAGGAGATGGCCACCGTTTTACGGTCTCCTAACCTATTGTGCTATTATGTGTTTCTTTTCGCGATATTTGTACATTATTTTGTACATAATGCTTCTGCAACCATATCTTACGGAAGAAAATAGCTTCTGGATATCAGGACAGCGATCACTCAACTTGGATTAGACAAAGATTTCTTCAACAACAACAACAAGCAGGACTCACACGATATTCTCCAAACACCCCACAGGGCAGACATCCCAATTATCTGCAGAAGGAAGCGACGCAGAGGAAGAAGAGCCGGATGCCTCGTGCGGACCTGCAGAAGGCAACTAGGAAAGCTGCCGTTACCGTCAATATTACTTGCCAACGTGCAATCATTGGACAATAAACTAGACGAGGTACGATCACGAATATCCTACCAACGGGACATCAAAAACTGTAGAATCCTATGTTTCACGGAATCGTGGCTGAATGACGACATGGATATTTAGCTAGCGGGATACACGCTGCACCGGCAGGATAGAACAGCACACTCCGGTAAGACGAGAGGGGGGCGGTCTGTGCATATTTGTAAAAAACAGCTGGTGCACGAAATCTAAGGAAGTCTAGATTTTGCTCGCCTGAAGTAGAGTATATTGTGATAAACTGCAGGCCACGCTACTTGCATAGAGAGTTCTCAGCTATACTTTTTGTGGCTGTTTATTTACCACCACAGACCGCACTTAGTCAGCTGTATAAGGAAATAAGCAAACAGGAAACCACTCACCCAGAGGTGGCGCTCCTAGTGGCCAAAGACTTTAATGCAGGGAAACTTAAATCAGTTCTACCAAATCTCTATCAACATGATACATGTGCAACCAGAGGGAAAAACATTTGAGATCACCTGTACTCCACACACAGAGACGCGTACAAAGCTCTCCCTCGCCCTCCATTTGATATATCCGACCACAACTCTATCCTCCTGATTCCTGCTTACAAGCAAAAATTTAAGCAGGAAGCACCAGTGACTCGGTCTATAAAAAAATGGTCAGATAAAGCAGATGCTAAACTACAGGACTGCTTTGCTATCACAGACTGGAACATGTTCCAGGATCCTTCCGATGACATTGAGGAATACACCACATCAGTCACTGGCTTTATCAACAAGTGCATTGAGGACGTCGTCTCCACAGTGACTGTACGTACATACCCCAACCAGAAGCCATGGATTACTGCCGCTTTCAAGGTGCGGGACTCTAACCCGGAAGCTTACTAGAAATCCCGCTATGCCCTGCGATGAACCATCAAACAGGCAAAGCGTCAATACAGGGCTACGATTGAATCATACTACACCGGCTCCGATGCTCGTCGGATGTGGCAGGGCTTGCAAACTATTACAGACTACAAAGGGAAGCCGCGAGCTGCCCAGTGACACGAGCCTACCAGACGAGCTAAATCACTTCTATGCTCGCTTCGAGGCAAGCAACACTGAGGCATGCATGAGAGCATCAGCTGTTCCAGACGACTTTGTGATCACGCACTCCGTAGCTGACGTGAGTAAGACCTTTAAACAGGTCAACATACACAAGGCTGCGGGGCCAGACGGATTACCAGGACGTGTGCTCCGGGCATGTGCTGACCAACTGGCAGGTGTCTTCACTGACATTTTCAACATGTCCCTGATTGAGTTTGTAATACCAACATGCTTCAAGCAGACCACCATAGTCCCTGTGCCCAAGAACACAAAGGCAACCTGCCTAAATGACTACAGACCCGTAGCACTCACGTCCATATCCATGAAGTGTTTTGAAAGGCTGGTAATGACTCACATCAACACCATTTCCCAGAAACCCTAGACCCACTCCAATTTGCATACCGCCCAAACAGATCCACAGATGATGCAATCTCTATTGCACTCCACACTGCCCTTTCCCACCTGGACAAAATTAACACCTATGTGAGAATGCTGTTCATTGACTACAGCTCAGCGTTCTACACCATAGTACCCTCAAAGCTCATCACCAAGCTAAGGAACCTGGGACTAAACACCTCCCTGTGCAACTGGATTCTGGACTTCCTGACAGGCCGCCCCCCAGGTGATCCTCAACACTGGAGCTCCCCAGGGGTGCGTGCTCAGTCCCCTCCTGTACTCCCTGTTCACCCACGACTGCATGGCCAGGCACGACTCCAACACCATCATTAAGTTTGCTGACAACACAACAGTGGTAGGCCTGATCACAGACAACGACGAGACAGCCTATAAGGAGGAGGTCAGAGACCTGGCCGGGTGGTGCCAGAATAACAACCTATCCCTCAACGTAACCAAGACTGAGGAGATGATTGTGGACTACAGGAAAAGGAGCACCGAGCACGTCCCCATTCTCATTGACGGGGCTGTAGTGGAGCAGATTGAGAGCTTCAAATTCCTTGTTGTCCACATCAACAAACAACTAGATTGGTCCGAACACAACAAGACAGTCGTGAAGAGGGCACGACAAAGCCTATTCCCCCTCAGGAAACTAAAAAGATTTGGCATGGGTCCTGAGATCTTCAAAAGGTTCTACAGCCTGGTACGGCAATTGCTCGGCCTCCGACCACAAGACACTTCAGAGGGTAGTACGTACGGCCCAGTACATCACTGGGCCAAAGCTGCCTGCAATCCAGGACCTCTACACCAGGCGGTGTCAGAGGAAGGCCCTAAAAATTGTCAAAGACCCCAGCCACCTCAGTTATAGACTGTTCTCTCTACTACCGCATGGCAAGCGGTACCGAAGTGCCAAGTCTAGGACAAAAAGGCTTCTCAACAGTTTTTACCCCCAAGCAATAAGACTCCTGAACAGGTAACTAAATGGTTACCCGGACTATTTGCATTGTGTGCCCCCTCCCCCAAACCCTCTTTTACGCTGCTGCTACTCTCTGTTTATCTTATATGCATAGTCACTTTAACCATACATTCATGTACATACTACCTAAATTGGCCCGACCAACCAGTGCTCCCGCACATTGGCTAACCGGGCTATCTGCATTGTGTCCCACCACCAGCCAACCCCTCTTTTTACGCTTCTGCTACTCTCTGTTCATCATATATACATAGTCACTTTAACGATACCTACATGTACATACAACCTCAATAAGCCTGACTAACAGGTGTCTGTATATAGCCTTGCTACTCTTTTTTCAAATGTATTTTTGCTGTTTTATTTCTTTACTTACCTACACACACACACCTTTTTTTTCGCACCATTGGTTAGCATTTCACTGTAAGGTCTACCTGTTGTATTCGGCGCACGTGACAAATCAACTTTGATTTGATTACGCTTTCTAATAGCCAAAGAGCAGCTGCCAAAGTGTTTTTCGGACTCATACTGGCCTTATGAGGCTGAAGAACACAAGGCTCGTATACAGAGGTTTGGAAGCTCACACTGGCCTTATGAGGCTGAAGAACACAAGGCTTGTATACAGAGGTTTGGAAGATCATACTGGCCTTATGAGGCTGAAGAACACAAGGCTCGTATACAGAAGTTTGGAAGATCATACTGGCCTTATGAGGCTGAAGAACACAAGGCTCGTATACAGAGGTTTGGAAGCGGAAGCTGCTAGATCTACTGAGGCTGCTGGTATGGCTGGCTGGGCTCAGCTAAGTGATGAGCTGTAGTCAGTCAGCCAGGCGTTATTAGTGTGAATGTCACCACTCTGTTTTTTTTCTGCGCTATGAGTCACCTCAAAACTCTCTCCCCAGCAGCAGCTGACTGACTGACTGACTGACTCACACCTGGCTCGCTCTCTACGTGACTAGAATGAATACCCTGAATAATTTCTCCTCTTAATAAATTAGGAGGCAGAGAATGAAGTGCTCAATTAACTGATTAGGAGTGGCGCTCTGAGCTGGGAGAAAGCCTTGCAGACAGTCTCTCAGACAGCAGATTAGACAGTGGGGTGATTTGTAAGAGTTGGATCAGAGACGGAAAGGCGAACCAATCTTTCTTAAACAGACCGGGGCTAGGCCTATAGCCTTAATACAAATCTGAGCTGAGCGACAGCTTTTCACTATCTACGATGAAGCTGGTGTTTGCACTTTAAATACATTGTCCTCTTCACTTCTCCCCCTTCGTTTGTCTTACTCTCATCCCTCTCTTCCGCTCTTATTTTCCCCTCTCCTCCTTTTTCACCTCTCTCCTCCCTCTCCTCTCCCCCCAGGCGTGTAAGGAGAGAGAGCTGTCCCAGGCCCAGCTGAAAGCCTTCTCCCAGCAGACTGAAGGGGTGCGCAGGGAGCTAGCGGAGGTGCTGGGGCGTCTGGCTCGGAGCGAGGAAGAGGTGCTCCGTAAAGACGTGGAGCTGTCGGAGACTCGGGCACGTCACCTGGGCCTAGAGCAGGAAGTGAGGGAGGTGAGGGAGGCCTCCATAGCCCTGGAGGAGGAGGCCCAGCGGCAGTCTGTCCTGCAGGTTAGGCTGAGAGAAGAGAACCAGAGTCTGGAGGAGAGGGCTGAGGCCGTGGCCCGACGCAGCCAGAGAGACCAGGAGGTAGGCTACTTCATAGCAGAGTCTGAAAGGGAACCCTATTCCCTAATATACAGTTGAAGTCAGAAGTTTACATACACCTTAGCCAAATACATTTAAATTAACTTTTTTCACAATTCCTGACATTTAATCCCAGTAAATATGTTATGTTTTAGGTCAGTTAGGATCACCACTTTATTTTAAGAATGTGAAATGTCAGAATAATAGTAGAGACAATTATTTATTTCAGCTTTTATTTCTTTCATCACATTCCCAGTGGGTCAGAAGTTTACATACACTCAATTAGTATTTGGTAGCATTGCCTTTAAATTGTTTAACCTGGGTCAAATGTTTTGGGTAGCCTTCCACAAGCTTCCCACAATAAATTGGGTGAATTGTGGCCCATTCCTCCTGACAGAGCTGGTGTAACTGAGTCAGGTTTGTAGGCCTTTGTAGGCCAACTTTGGAAGTATGCTTGGGGTCATTGTCCATTTGGAAGACCCATTTCTGACCAAGCTTTAATTTCCTGACTGATGTTGCTTCAATATATCCACATAATTGTCCTACCTCATGATGCCATCTATTTTGTGAAGTGCACCAGTCCCTCCTGCAGCAAAGCACCCCCACAACATGATGCTGCCACCCCCGTGCTTCACAGTTGTGGTGGTGTTCTTCGGCTTGCAAGCCTCCCCCTTTTTCCTCCAAATATAACGATGGTCATTATGGCCAAACATTTATATTTTTGTTTCATCATACCAGAGGACATTTCTCCAAAAGGTACTGTCTTTGTCCCCATGTGAAGTTGCAAACGTAGTCTGGCTTTTTTATGGTGGTTTTGGAGCAGTGGCTTCTTCCTTGCTGAGCGGCCTTTCAGGTTATGTCGATATAGGACTCGTTTTACTGTGGATATAGATACTTTTGTACCTGTTTCCTCCAGCATCTTCACAAGGTCCTTTGCTGTTGTTCTGGTATTGATTTGCACTTTTCGCACCAAGGTACGTTCATCTCTAGGAGACAGAACGCGTCTCCTTCCTGAGCGTTATGACTGCTGCGTGGTCCCATGGTGTTTATACTTGCATACTATTGTTTGTACAAATGAACGTGGTACCTTCAGGCGTTTGGAAATTGCTCCCAAAGGATGAAACAGACTTGTGGAGGTCTACTATTTATTTTCTGAGGTCTTGGCTGATTTCTTTAGATTTTCCCATGATGTCAAGCAAAGAGGCACTGAGTTTGAAGGTAGGCCTTGAAGTACATCCACAGGTACACCTCCAATTGACTCAAATTATGTCAATTAGCCTATCAGAAGCTTGTAAAGCCATGACATCATTTTCTGGAATTTTCCGAGCTGCTTTGAAGGCACAGTCAAGTGCATGTAAACTTCTGACCCACTGGAATTGTGATACCGTGAATTATAAGTGAAATAATCTGTCTGTAAACAGTTGTTGGAAAACTTACTTGTGTCAGGCACAAATTAGATGTCCTAACCGACTTGCCAAAACTATAGTTGGTTAACAAGAAATTAGTGGAGTGGACTAGTTTTAATGACTCCAACCTAAGTGTATGTAAACCTCCGACTTCAACTGTATTGAACTGCTTTTGCCCAGGGTCTAGACATGAAAACTTTGGGCTTTGTATGAATTAATATATGAAATATGAATGAACTAAGCATAAAGTGACTTTCATTTCTAAGGAGTTACATAGCCTCCAGGCAGCCATGAAGGAGTTAACCTCCGCCCGTGCCCAGCTCACCACCCGTCTAGCTGAGGAGGCGGCGCTCAGGACGGAGCTCCAGAGGAGTGGGGCGGAGGGGGCAGTGCGGCTGGCCGCAGCCCAGGAGCTGAGGGCTTCCCTGGGGCAGCAGCTGGAGCTGGAGAGGGAGGTGCACCAGAGGGAGCTGGCCAGTCTCAGAGCCACTGTGCAGAACGGCAGGACCAAGCAGGATAGAGACATACAGGAGACACTACGACTCTGTATGAAAGAGAGGAATGAGATGGAGCATCACCTCAAGGAGATCAAGGTAGCCCGGGCTCGGTGATTTTAGCCCGGGGCTCGGTGATTTTAGCCCGGGGCTAGGTGATTTTAGCCCGGGGCTCGGTGATTTTAGCCCGGGGCTAAGTGAGTGTTCACACTTGCAAATTGTAAAGTGAGCTAGCACCAACCTTAACCCAAGGCTAGCTGCTCCTGCTCCGGAGCAGAGTTGGCACCGACTTTCCAGGGTTATCCCCAGAAACACGTTGCCAAAATAGCCAGTATGAAACGGTGTCAAGAACAGCCTAGAATGCTTTTACTGTTCAATCACAAAAGCGGCACATTCACTTAATTGATATATGCTCGTGATGTCTGCACGTTATTTTGATAAGTAAACTCATATCATTTTAATCCTTCCAACTAAAGCTACAAAGTCTACAGCTGGAACGGCAGCAAACGCTCCATTTTCCTCCGTTATAGCTTTGCTATTGACATTTAATTGCATGTTACCATGATAATAATATTGTCACATGATTCCACCTGGATCATGCACAGCATTCTCTGTACGGGGCGAGATTGATTTTCAAAAGCGAGCAAGGTTTATACAAACCGTCACTGTTAGAAATCAAATGCTAGACCAATGTCTGTTAGCCCAGGGCTTTGGAATACAAGTGTAAATCCTTGTATCCTCCAGGGTTAAAGCTTAGCCCAGGGTTAACAAATGCTTGTGTAAACACAGGCTAAGCTAGCCCAGGGCCGGTCTAACCTTGGGCTAAGAACAATGAAGTGTGAGAAGGCCTGTTAGAGTAGTCCTCACAGTTCCTGTATCGTATATTCTCCACTGCTTGTTATTATCTTTATAATAGCTGTGGATATTTTATCCCCTTGTAATTAATATTAATTAATTACAGGGGCTAAAATCTGTCGTTCTGCCCCTGAACAAGGCAGTTAAGCCACTGTTCCTAGGCCGTCATTGAAAATAAGAATTTGTTATTAACTGACTTGCCTAGTTAAATAAAGGTAAAATAAATATTTCTCCCTTGTAATTAACCTTGGTGGAACTTGATTCTTCAAAAAAATGTTTGAACAATGTCAAGGTAACCCAACAGTAAAGTTAGATCATTGTTATCTGGCATCGATCCCGATGAAGTGGAAGTGGGACTTTCTCAGGAAAATTCAGTTTTTCTTTAATGTCATTTCAATTTCCTCCTCTTTGCCTATCCATGCAGTCCCAGACCTCACACGCCCAGTGCTTTGAGCCCGGGTGAATCTATGACAATTAGGTTCCTACAGGCTAGAGGTGGATAGGAAGGCCTGAATATTTACCCTCTGCTTCGCCCCTTCCTTTCAGTGTGACTAGCTCATCAAGGCAGCTAGGCAAATAGGGGCTTGGACCCCCCTGAAATCCACACACACCTGAGTAGAAGCTGTTCAGGGTCCTGTTGGTTCCATACTTGGTGCATCGGTACCACTTGCCGTGCGGTGCCAGAGAGAACAGCCTATGACTTGGGTGGCTGGAGTCTTTCCCTTCCTTCTCTGAGCTCATGTTCACAATCCTCCATCTTCCTTCCTCACTTCCTAAAAACATGGAATAAAACCTCCAAGGTCGTTCCCCGCAGACCTTCTCCTGTGTTTTTTAAAAAGTTGGAGAGGGTTTGCAATTTTAACCCATTTTATTTATTATTTCATTTTTTGTAACACGTTTTGCGCATCCTCCCTGCAGGCGGATGCCGCGTCGGACAAGGAGCTGGTGAGGGCTCTGCGTGTGAAGCTGGACAGGATGAAGACTGAGTGTGACCGGATGACAGAGGAGCTGAGCGAAGGAGAGGAGCAACGCTCACACCTCCGCAGAAAATACCAGCTACTCAAGCAGGAGCTGGACGACAAGGTGAGCCCCAAATGGTTTTCCCCAAAGACTTAGATAGAAGACAGTAGGTAGCTGTTAACCACAGATCGAGGATCAGCTTAATGCTGGGCTTGAACAAACGCCTTCACAGCCTATATGACCACAGACAGTTTTACCTACAGTACTAAAGAAGATCATTGTATTTATCTAAGTAACTAAAGGCCTGCTTGCTCAGTATCCACTGAGTGGCCTAGTTTCTATTAACGTTACACACACAGACACTTTAAAATCTGGACCCCTACAAATCAGCTGGGCTAGGCAATCTGGACCCTCTCTTTCTAAAATTAGCAACCCCTATTACTAGCCTGTTCAACCTCTCTTTCGTATCGTCTGAGATCCCTAAAGATAGGAAAGCTGCTGCGGTCATCCCCCTCTTGAAAGGGGGAGACACTCTAGACCCAAACTGTTACAGACCTATATCTATCCTATTCTGCCTTTCTAAAGTCTTTGAAAGCCAAGTAAACAAACAGATCACCAACCATTTTGAATCCCACCGTACCTTCTCCGCTATGCAATCTGGTTTCAGAGCTGGTCATAGGTGCACCTCAGCCACGCTTAAGGTCCTAAACGATATCATAACCGCCAGCGATAAAAGACAATACTGTGCAGCCGTCTTCATCGACCTGGCCAAGGCTTTCGACTCGGTCAATCACCGTATTCTTATCGGCAGACTCTCAACAGCCTTGGTTTCTTGAAAGATTGCCTCACCTGGTTCACCAACTACTTCTCAGACAGAGTTCAGTGTGTCAAATCGGAGGGTCTGTTGTCCGGACCTCTGGCAGTCTCTATGGGGGTGCCACAGGGTTCAATTCCCGGGCCAACTCTTTTCTCTGTATACATCAATGATGTCGCTCTTGTTGCTGGTGATTCTCTGATCCACCTCTACGCAGACGACACCTTTCTGTATACTTCTGGCCCTTCTTTGGACACTGTGTTGACAAGATTCAATGCCATACAACACTCCTTCCGTGGCCTCCAACTGCTCTTAAATGCAAGTAAAACTAAATGCATGCTCTTCAACCGATCGCTGCCTGCATCCGCCCGCCCGTCTAGCATCACTACTCTGGACGGTTCTGACTTAGAATATGTGGACAACTACAAATACCTAGGTGTCTGGTTAGACTGTAAACTGTCCTTCCAGACTCACATTAAGCATCTCCAATCCAAAATTAAATCTAGAATCAGCTTCCTATTTCGCAACAAAGCATCTTTCACTTATGCTGCCAAACATACCCTCGTAAAACTGACTATCCTACCGATCCTTGACTTCGGCGATGTCATTTACAAAATAGCCTCCAACACTACTCAGCAAATTGGATGCAGTCTATCACAGTGCCATCTGTTTTTTGTCACCAAATTCTACCATATTCTACCCACCACTGCAACCTGTATGCTCTCGTTAGCTGGCCCTCACTTCATATTCGTTGCCAAACCCACTGGCTCCAGTTCATCTATAAGTCTTTGCTAGGTAAAGCCCTGCCTTATCTCAGCTCACTCGTCACCATAGCAGCACCCACCCGTAGCACACGCTCCAGCAAGTATATTTCACTGGTCATCCCCAAAGCCAACTCCCCCTTTGGCCGCCTTTCCTTCCAGTTCTCTGCTGACAATGACTGGAACGAATTGCAAAAATTACTGAAGCTGGAGTCTTATATGTCCCTCACTAACTTTAAGCATCAGCTGTCAGAGCAGCTTACCGATCATTGCACCTGTATGTACACAGCCCATCTGTAGATATCCTCATCCAACTACCTCATCCCCATATTGTTATTTTTTTTTTGCTCCTTTGCACCCCAGTATCTTTACTTGCACATTCATCTTCTGCAGATCTATCACTCCAGTGTTTAATTGCTAAATTGTCATTATTTTGCCACTATAGCCTATTTATTGCCTTACCTCCCTAATCTTACTACATTTGCACACACTGTGTATAGATTTTTCTATTGTGTTATTGACTGTACGTTTGTTTATCCCATGTGTAACTCTGTGTTGTTTGTTTGTGCCACACTGCTTTGCTTTATCTTGCCCAGGTCGCAGTTGCAAATGAGAACTTGTTCTCAACTAGCCTAGCTGTTTAAATAAAGGTGAAATAAAAAATAACTGATCCACACACAGCCTCCCTCTCCCCTGGCCGGTTAGTTTACATTGACATATTGATTAATGTATCTCCATAGAGACCCAGAGGATATTGACTCTGTATGGGGAGGTGGAGCTGACACTGGAACGTTTCAAGTGGAGAGTGAGGTCCGATGTTCGCGGTTGTCTCTGCCCAACCTGTCCATCCGTCCGACTGTTTTTCTCTGGGGTCTCTTCTGTTGTGATGTTGGAAATGGAAGCTTGGCCAAACTTTCATTATTGCATTGTCCTCCACATAGAGGAAGACCAAGCTGCAATAACCAGTTGTAATCTTGAGTCACCTCTCTCTCTGTCTCGCTCTCGCTCTCTCTCTCCTTCTTCCGGCCTCCAGGTGAAGTGCATGGTTCAGGGAGAGGAACGGAGGCGTGGGTCAGAGGAGGCTGTAGCGGCACTAGAGGACAGACTGTCTCGTCTGGACACTGAACAGGAGTCCATCCTCAGTTCTGTAGCAGAGGAGATAGATGCTGCCTGCAGAGCACTGTTCAAGGACTCCCAGGACAAACTTAAAGTAAACACACACCATCAACTATTCCCGATAGGCACACACTCATACACACCTGTACCTATTCCGTACTCACACCCCTACACACCCAAACGTGTTCCATACACACGTACTATTGCCTACTCATCCTTTGTTATTCCAAACACACACATTGACATTCTTCTTTATCCAATACATGCACTCCTACACACCCTTGCCTATTCCTCACACACACCCATACCTATTCCTCACACACACTTTAACACACCCATACCTATTCCTCACACACACCCATACCTATTCCTCACACACACTTTAACACACCCATACCTATTCCTCACACACACACCCATACCTATTCCTCACACACACCCATACCTATTCCTCACACACACTTTAAATCAAATCAAATGTATTTATATAGCCCTTCGTACATCAGCTGATATCTCAAAATGCTATACAGAAACCCAGCCTAAAACCCCAAACAGCAAGCAATGCAGGTGTAGAAGCACGGTGGCTAGGAAAAACTCCCTAGAAAGGCCAAAACCTAGGAAGAAACCTAGAGAGAAACCAGGCTATGTGGGGTGGCCAGTCCTCTTCTGGCTGTGCCGGGTGGAGATTATAACAGAACATGGCCAAGATGTTCAAATGTTCATAAATGACCAGCATGGTTGAATAATAATAAGGCAGAACAGTTTAAACTGGAGCAGCAGCTCGGCCAGGTGGACTGGGGACAGCAAGGAGTCATCATGTCAGGTAGTCCTGGGGCATGGTCCTAGGGCTCAGGTCCTCCGAGAGAGAGAAAGAAAGAGAGAAGGAGAGAATTAGAGAACGCACACTTAGATTCACACAGGACACCGAATAGGACAGGAGAAGTACTCCAGATATAACAAACTGACCCCAGCCCCCCCTACACATAAACTACTGCAGCATAAATACTGGAGGCTGAGACAGGAGGGGTCAGGAGACACTGTGGCCCCATCCGAGGACACCTCCGGACAGGGCCAAACAGGAAGGATATAACCCCACCCACTTTGCCAAAGCACAGCCCCCACACCACTAGAGGGATATCTTCAACCACCAACTTACCATCCTGAGACAAGGCTGAGTATAGCCCACAAAGACCTCCGCCACGGCACAACCCCAGGATGACCACATCAGTGAATCAACCCACTCGGGTGACGCACCCCCTCCAGGGACGGCATGAGAGAGCCCCAGTAAGCCAGTGACTCAGCCCCTGTAATAGTGTTAGAGGCAGTGAATCCCAGTGGAAAGAGGGGAACCGGCCAGGCAGAGACAGCAAGGGCGGTTCGTTGCTCCAGAGCCATTCCGTTCACCTTCCCACTCCTGGGCCAGACTACACTCAATCATATGACCCACTGAAGAGATGAGTCTTCAGTAGAGACTTAAAGGTTGAGACCGAGTTTGCGTCTCTGACATGGGTAGGCAGACCGTTCCATAAAAATGGAGCTCTATAGGAGAAAGCCCTGCCTCCAGCTGTTTGCTTAGAAATTCTAGGGACAATTAGGAGGCCTGCGTCTTTTGACCGTAGCGTACGTGTAGGTATGTACGGCAGGACCAAATCAGAGAGATAGGTAGGAGCAAGCCCATGTAATGCTTTGTAGGTTAGCAGTAAAACCTTGAAATCATCCCTTGCTTTGACAGGAAGCCAGTGTAGAGAGGCTAGCACTGGAGTAATATGATGAATTTTTTTGGTTCTAGTCAGGATTCTAGCAGCTGTATTTAGCACTAACTGAAGTTTATTTAGTGCTTTATCCGGGTAGCCGGAAAGTAGAGCATTGCAGTAGTCTAATCTAGAAGTGACAAAAGCATGGATTAATTTTTCTGCATCATTTTTGGACAGAAAGTTTCTGATTTTTGCAATGTTACGTAGATGGAAAAAAGCTGTCCTTGAAATGGTCTTGATATGTTCTTCAAAAGAGAGATCAGGGTCCAGAGTAACGCCGAGGTCCTTCACAGTTTTATTTGAGACGACTGTACAACCATTAAGATTAATTGTCAGATTCAACAGAAGATCTCTTTGTTTCTTGGGACCTAGAACAAGCATCTCTGTTTTGTCCGAGTTTGAAAGTAGAAAGTTTGCAGCCATCCACTTCCTTATGTCTGAAACACATGCTTCTAGCAAGGGCAATTTTGGGGCTTCACCATGTTTCATTGAAATGTACAGCTGTGTGTCATCCGCATAGCAGTGAAAGTTAACATTATGTTTTCGAATAACATCCCCAAGAGGTAAAATATATAGTGAAAACAATAGTGGTCCTAAAACGGAACCTTGAGGAACACCGAAATTTACAGTTGATTTGTCAGAGGACAAACCATTCACAGAGACAAACTGATATCTTTCCGACAGATAAGATCTAAACCAGGCCAGAACTTGTCCGTGTAGACCAATTTGGGTTTCCAATCTCTCCAAAAGAATGTGGTGATCGATGGTATCAAAAGCAGCACTAAGGTCTAGGAGCACGAGGACAGATGCAGAGCCTCGGTCCGATGCCATTAAAATGTCATTTACCACCTTCACAAGTGCCGTCTCAGTGCTATGATGGGGTCTAAAACCAGACTGAAGCATTTCGTATACATTGTTTGTCTTCAGGAAGGCAGTGAGTTGTTGCGCAACAGCCTTTTCTAAAATTTTTGAGAAGAATGGAAGATTCGATATAGGCCGATTAGTTTTTTATATTTTCTGGGTCAAGGTTTGGCTTTTTCAAGAGAGGCTTTATTACTGCCACTTTTAGTGAGTTTGGTACACATCCGGTGGATAGAGAGCCGTTTATTATGTTCAACATAGGAGGGCCAAGCACAGGAAGCAGCTCTTTCAGTAGTTTAGTTGGAATAGGGTCCAGTATGCAGCTTGAAGGTTTAGAGGCCATGATTATTTTCATCATTGTGTCAAGAGATATAGTACTAAAACACTTGCGCGTCTCTCTTGATCCTAGGTCCTGGCAGAGTTGTGCAGACTCAGGACAACTGAGCTTTGAAGGAATACGCAGATTTAAGGAGGAGTCCGTAATTTGCTTTCTAATAATCATAATCTTTTCCTCAAAGAAGTTCATGAATTTATCACTGCTAAAGTGAAAGTCATCCTCTCTTGGGGAATGCTGCTTTTTAGTTAGCTTTGCGACAGTATCAAAAAGGAATTTCGGATTGTTCTTATTTTCCTCAATTAAGTTAGAAAAATAGGATGATCGAGCAGCAGTAAGGGCTCTTCGGTACTGCACAGTACTGTCTTTCCAAGCTAGTCGGAAGACTTCCAGTTTGGTGTGCACCCATACCTATTCCTCTCACACACTTTAATACACCCATACCTATTCCTCACACACACTTTAACACAACCTTACCTTTTCCTCACACACACCCATACCTATTCCTCACACACACTCATACCTATTCCTCACACACACTTTAATACACCCATACCTATTCCTCACACACACCCATACCTATTCCTCACACACACTTTAATACACCCATACCTATTCCTCACACACACCCATACCTATTCCTCACACACACTTTAATACACCCATACCTATTCCTCACACACACTTTAACACAACCTTACCTATTCCTCACACACACCCATACCTATTCCTCACACACACTTTAACACAACCTTACCTATTTCTCGCACACACCCATTCCTATTCCTCACACACACTTTAACACCCATCACAAAAGCGGTACATTCACTTAATTGACATATGCTCGTGATGCCTGCACGTTATTTTGATAAGTAAACTCATACCATTTAATCCTTCCAACTAAAGCTACAAAGTCTACAGCTGGAACCGCAGCAAATGCTCAATTTTCCTCCGTTATCAAATCACATTTTGTCACATGCGCCGAATACAACAGGTGCAGACCTTACAGTGAAATGCTTACTTACAAGCCATTAACCAACAATGCAGTTTTAAGAACATTACCCCCCCCAAAAATAAAAGTAGCAAATAAATAAAGAGCAGCAGTAAAATAACAATAGTGGGGCTATATACAGGGGGTACCGGTACAGAGTCAATATGCAAGGGGCACCGATGTCACGGTAATTGAGGTAATATGTACATGTAGGTAGAGTTATTATAGTGACTATGCATAGATAATAACAGAGAAAAGCAGCAGTGTAAAAGGGGGGGGGGGGGCAATGCAAATAGTCTGGGTAGTCATTTGATTAGTGTTCAGGAGTCTTATGGCTTGGGGGTAGAAGCTGTTTAGAAACCTTTTGGATCTAGACTTGGCGCTCCGGTACCACTTGCCGTGCGATAGCTGAGAGAACAGGCTATGACTAGGGTGGCTGGAGTCTTTGACAATTTTTGGGCCTTCCTCTGACACTGCCTGGTATAGAGGTCCTAGATGGCAGGAAGCTTGGCCCCAGTGATGTAGTGGGACGTACGCACTACCCTCTGTAGTGCCTTGCGGTCGGAGGCCGAGCAGTTGCCATACCAGGCAGTGATGCAACCTGTCAGGATAATCTCTATGGTGCAGCTGTAGAACCTTTTGAGGATTTCAGGACCCATGCCAAATCTTTTCAGTCTCCAGAAGGGGAATAGGTTTTGTCGTGCCCTCTTCACGACTGTCTTGGTGTGATTGGACCTTGGACGGCAGATAGCCTAGTGGTTAGAGCGTTGGGCCAGTAACCGAAAGGTTGCTGGATTGAATCCCTGAGCTGACAAGGGAAAAAATCTGTTGTTCTGCCCCTGAACAAGGCAGTTAATCCACTGTTCCCCGGTAGGCTGTCATTGTAAATAAGAATTTGTTCTTCACTGACTTGCCTAGTTAAATAAATAAATGTTAGTTTGTTGGTGATGTGGACACCAAGGAACTTGAAGCTCTCAACCTGCTCCACCTCAGCCCAGTCAATGAGAATGGAGGCGTGCTCGGTCCTTCTTTTCCTGTAGTCCACAGTCATCTCCTTTGTCTTGATCACGTTGAGGGACAGGTTGTTGTCCTTGCTCTACACGGTCAGGTCTCTGTCCTCCTCCCTATAGGCTGTCTCATTGTTGTCGATCAGGCCTACCACTGTTGTGTCATCGGCAAACTTAATGATGGTTTTGGAGTCGTGCCTGGCCTTGCGGTCATGAGTGAACAGGGATTACAGGAGTGGGCTGAGCACGCACCCTTGAGGGGCCCCAGTGTTGAGGATCAGCATGGCGGATGTGTTGTTACCTACCCTTACCACCTGGGGGCGGCCCGTCAGGAAGTCCAGGATCCAGTTGCAGAGGGAGTTGTTTAGTCCCAGGGTCCTTCGCATATTGATGAGCTTTGAGGGCACTATGGTGTTGAACACTGAGCTGTAGTCAATGAATAGCATTCTCACATAGGTGTTCCTTTTGTCCAGGTGGGAAAGGGCAGTGTGGAGTGCAATAGAGATTGCATCTCTGGATCTGTTTGGGCGGTATGCAAATTGGAGTGGGTCTAGCGTTTCTGGGATAATGGTGTTGATGTGAGCCTATGGCCAGCCTTTCAAAGCACTTCATGACTACAGACGTGAGTGCTACGGGTTGTTAGTAATTTACGCAGGTTACCTTGGTATTCTTGGGCACAGGCACTGTGGTGGTCTGCTTTAAACATGTTGGTATTACAGACTCAGACAGGGAGAGGTTGAAAATGTCAGTGAAGACACTTGCCAGTTGGTCAGCACATGCTCTGAGTACACGTCCTGGTAATCCATCTGGCCCTGCGGCCTTGTGAATGTTGACCTATTAAAGGTCTTTCTTACATCGGCTGCGGAGAGCGTGATCACACAGTCTTCCGGGAACAGCTGATACTCTCATGCATGTTTCAGTGTTATTTGCCTCGAAGCGAGCAAAGAAGTAATCTAGCTTGTCTGGTAGGCTTGTGTCTGATAGGCTCGTGTCATGGCTTTTCTATTGACATTTAATTGCATGTTACCATGCCTATTGTATGTAACACCCTCACCTATTTCTCACACACCCTCACCTATCCCTCACACACTTTAACACACCCTCACCTATCCCTCACACACACCCTTACCTATTCCTCACACACTTTAACCTAAACCCGTAGCGGTGTTGTTAGAGAGGTGTAAAGATAGAAACCTTTATTGGGTCAAAGGGCAGGTATTTACTCTGCTGATATGAATAGTTTAGGAGAGAGTCGTGCTACCAGACAGAAACACACATCAGCAGGAGAGACCGCCTAGTGTAGCCTGTTTGCCAGACACACACACATCAGCAGGAGAGACTGCCTAGTGTAGCCTGTTAGCCAGACAGACACACACATCAGCAGGAGAGACTGCCTATTGTAGCCTGTTTGCCAGACAGCCAGTGGATAAGACACACCACATATACACAAGTCACAGCACAGGAGTAGCCCAACCAAGAATAGCTGTAATAATGATTAGAGTGACTCAGAGGTCTATCTACATTAGATGATTTGCAATAATCTGTATTCATTCACAGAGTGAAGAGTGAGTTGGTAGCATGTGTGTTTGTTTGTAGTCCAAAACACAAAAGGCCTTTAAATGTCCCAGTCTCTTAGGACAATACAAAATATTCCCACAAACCCTGTCCTGTTCCCCCTCCGATGAGTTTAACGAACCCAGTTAGCCCTCTTTGCTCTAGCATATAGATTTTCCAATATGCACCGAGGCGAGTCGGCCTAATGCAATGTTCATCTGTAATTTGTCATGTTATAAAGGAGTCAAACTGTGTCAAGGATTTGGGCTAATGAGTGGATCATTAAAGTTAAAGGTTAAGCTGCCTTTCATCAAATATTACATAACTATAACACCTCCTTCATCTGACCCCTCTCCACCTTCTTCCTATTTTTCATTCCTTCTCCCCCTCCTCATCTTCTTCATCCTCCCCCTCCTCCTCCTCTCTACTCCCCCTCTTCTCTCTCTTTCTGGAGGAGTTTTGAACAAGCAGCTGTTTATGTAGACACTATGCATCTCACATCCTGCTCCGACATCACTGCTCTGCTGCCTGTTCCGTCTTTCTTTCATTTCACCTGTGTGCTGTCTGTCAAACAGAGCTTTTTACTCCTCCTATATATCAGCCTCCCAACATTACACACTGGGCTTTTGATCGCTAAAGGGTACAGGGAGAGAAAGGGGCAGGTTGCTACCTCTGTACATGATCACACACTTTCACACAGTTGTAGCCGCACTTACGCACATGCAGGAAAGCAAGCACACACACACACGTACACACCGTCTGTTATGCCCAACTCTGTCTGCCACTGCTGACCCACGCAGAGACGCAGGCTGTGTTGACAGCAGAAGGGTATGTCAGGGGAGCAAATGGTTTCTTTTTTTATGTGACAGTCAGAGAATGTTGTGTGTCTCTCCCAACTGTGTGTGTGATGTTGCTGGAAATGGCCATTTATAGCTCCCACTCACTGTTCTGAGGAGGTAGGAGCGGTTTAGGGCTCTGGGATTTCTACACCTTCAAATCATGATGGTTTCCAAACTTCTAGAACTAACTGTCTTTGTTATGTCTAGGCCATATCCCTCAATCCTGGACTCCAGAAAGACCCTCATCGCTGGTTGGCTGAGACTAAGGTACACTACATTATCCATCTTTTATGGAGATACTTTCAAAGCATTGACCCACCTGTCGCTATTGGGAGAAACTGACAATTCATCAGGTTTTTTTCGGGTGTGAATGTGAGAGACTGAGAAACAACCTGCGTGTGTGACATTGTGGGTATGACTGCATTATGAAGTGTGTGTGTGTGTGCGTTCGTTCGTTCGTTCCAGACCAAGCTGCGTTGGCTATGTGAGGAGGTGTCTGTCCATGAGGCCAGAGAGAGAAAGCTGCGACGGCAGGTCCAGCAGGACAGAGAACAGCTGAAAGGACTGAGACAGAGCAGAGACTCTGAAAGACAGGCCCTGCTACAGAGACTGGACCAGCAGGAGAAACTACTGCACTCCATCAGCACAGAGAAGAAAGGTAGGGCTGGATCCGATTGATTGATTGATTCATTGATTGAGGGCCAACTTCTAAAGCTCCCATACATCAGTTTAAGAGCAGCAATATGGGCTCATTCAGGTTTTTTCTGTTCCATCTAGACGGTTGCTAATGAATTGTCCGACATGTAGCAAGCCTCATTATGGTTGTGTTTCTATCTGCTCGAGTGTCCTTGTTTTTGTCTGTGGTTCTTAATTTGTGTTCATTTCTGCAAATGCACTTGGTTTGTTCCTCTCATTTCTTCCTCCCACACATTCACATCCACACAGGGAAGCTCTTCTCTCTCCCAGTTTCTAAACTAAACTCTTGATAATGAGTTAGAGAAGGGGGACCCAGCAGAGCAGGTTTCATCACAACAACCAGGGGAACCTCTGTCTAATTCTGAGCTCCCTCCTTCCTCTACACAGACTGAAGGACTGACAGACAAAGACCTAATCAACCAGTCTCTCTCATGCAGACGTGCTGTGCTGCTCTGGCTGGAACAGCGTGGCATTGTGGGGGGGGGGGCTCAGTTACGGTTACGAATCGCTATGTTATTTTGGACAATATTATATCAATACTTCACTTCTTTTTTTTGCTAGGTAGCATTAACTAGTGCTAATTGACTGTATCTGCGCAAAAAACTGTGGTCATTTTCATCGTACAGCTACTTTGTTCTCCATCTTCTATTTAAATAGGGAGATAGTCTAGCGGTTAAGAGCGTTGGGCCAGTAATTGAAAGGTTGCTGGTTCGAATCCCCGAGCCGACTAGAGCCCCGTTTCCACTGGCACTTAAAATTAGGGCCAAATTCGAGCTGGTTCAAGGGAAACCAGGGCCAGCGCAGCCCGGTTTCACAACTTGATTAGAATTCTGGTTGGTAACGCCGTTACTATGCAACCACCAGCGGATCACTGCTGGATGCTAACAGGTTTAGCTAGGTCGTCTGGGCTTGTGGCTGTTAGCAAGCACATGGGCAAGCAGTACTGCAGTAGTCAGACATAACACGAATTATCACCATAGCATGATCCTTGATTCATTTTTGTGCTACACAATAAATATTTATTATTATTTATTTATGAGAACAGCCAGCCCTCTAATGGTAGCTACCTAACGTTAGCTAGCAAATCAGCTTGAAACAAGCTCGCTAGCTAGCAGGAATTATAGCTGGCCAGGTCGTATTGAAAGGCTAGCTAGCTACATCATTTCAAACCTGTCTTCTAGTTCGCTTGGTTAGCTAGCTAGCTAATAAGCAACGCCATGGCCAGCAAGGTAGTAATTAAATTAAGTAATTAAGCTAAATACGTGGCTCTGAGTCTGGCTGGCAATGGTTGGAGTTTGGGTTAACGTTAATTACAGCATCGTGAGGGTGAATTACATTCATCAACATCTTGCTAGCTAGCAACATTAGCGAAGCCAGGCTTTTTCTGTTCCATCTAGACGGTTGCTAATGATTTGTCCGACATGTAGCAAGCCTCATTATGGTTGTGTTTCTATCTGTTCGAGTGTCCTTGTTTTTGTCTGTAGTTCTAAATTTGTGTTCATTTCTGAAAATGCATAACAGTCACATATTGGGTACCTAGCAACATGCCATAATTTCACATTTCTGGAGGCAGTGGAAACGCAATTTGAGCTAGCCCACGAAGCTGACTTTCTAGTGCCAATGGAAACGGAGCTTGGGTGAAAATTCTGTCGATGTGCCCTTGAGCAAGGCACTTAACCCTAATTGCTCCTGTAAAGTCACTCTTGATAGTAGCATCTGCTAAATGCCTAAAATGTAAATAGCGAGCCAACATGTTTTCAGCATTTTTATTTCCCTGAATAATCTAAACTTAATTTTCTCATGCTGTCTATTGTCTCGCTGCAGCAGACATATAGTGCGCAATATGTTTGGAATATCAAATCACAATAAAATCGCTGTATCGAATAGCAGTAGATATAGAATCGTGAGAATCACAATATATATCGTATTGGCACCTAAGTATCGTGATAATATTGTGTGGTGAGGTCCCTGGCAATTCCCAGCCCTTACATTGTGGGTCCTAGACACCATAGTAATTTGTATTTATTTTTATTTAACTTTTATTTACCTAGGCAATTCAGTTAAAAACACATTCATATTTACAATGATGCTGTCTAACCCCCAACTCTGTCTTCCCCTTGGGAAAGAGTCTGGTAACTGTATATTGTAACGACCCTGGGTTTATACGCGCGGAAATCGACTCTGTTGCTCGAGCATGCTTTTGCGGCACAGTCGATAGCGCGCCGGACCTCGGGCTCGAAGGTCGAGGGTTCGAGACCTGCTCCCTGGCTGTTTCATTACAATATCTTTGGCGCGATTTAGTACAAAACATCAGAAAACTAAATTGGACCATCTGGAAATGTTCTCTCTCATTAGGAACGAACAGCAACACATCTTAGATGTATTTGTTCTATCTAGATATACGGTTCACTGGGGGCACTCCTCATGTCTTTGATCATCGTAACTTACTTCAGAAGTTTTCAGAGGAAGTTTTTGGTTGCTGACAGTTGCTGCCAGTGTACTTTTCTCCCTCTTACTTTTCAATTGGTTAAGTTCAGGTAACTACATTTCCCTGTGCTTTATATTAGAGGTCAACCGACTATGATTTTTCAACACAGATACACCTATTATTGGAGGACCAAAAAAAGCAGATCCCGAAAATCGGCTGATTTTAATAAAAAAATATATAAAAAAATGTATTTGTAATAATGACAATTACAACAATACTGAATGAACACTTATTTTAACTTAATATAATACATCAATAAAATCCATTTAGCCTCAAATAAATAATGAAACATGTTCAATTTGGTTTAAATAATGCAAAAACAAAGTGTTGTAAAAGTGCAAAATGAGCCATGTAAGAAAGCTAACATTCCTTGCTCATAACATGAGAACATATGAAAGCTGGTGGTTCCTTTTAACATGAGTCTTCAATATTCCCAGGTAAGAAGTTTTAGGTTGTAGTTATTATAGGAATTATAGGACTATTTCTCTCTATACGATTTGTATTTCATATACCTTTGACTATTGGATGTTCTTATAGGCACTTTAGTTTTGCCAGTGTAACTAACAGTATAGCTTCCGTCCCTCTCTTCGCTCCTCCCTGGGTTCGAACCAGGAACACATCGACAACAGCCACCCTCGAAGCAGCGTTACCCATGCAGAGCAAGGGGAACAACTACTCCAAGTCTCAGAGCGAGTGACGTTTGAAACGCTATTAGCTCACACCCCGCTAACTAGCTAGCCATTTCACATCAGTTACAACAGCCTAATCTCGGGAGTTGATAGGCTTGAAGTCATAAACAGCGCAATGTTTGAAGCACAGCGAAGAGCTGCTGGCAAAACGTACGAAAGTGCTGTTTGAATGAATGCTTATGAGCCTGCTGGTGCCTACCATCGCTCAGTCAGACTGCTCTATCAAATCATAGACTTAATTATAACATAATAACACACAGAAATACGAGCCGTAGGTCATTAATATGGTCGAATCCGGAAACTATCATCTCGAAAACAAAATATTTATTCTTTCAGTGAAATACGGAACCGTTCTGAATTTTATCTAACGGGTGGCATCCATAAGTCTAATTATTGCTGTTATATTGCACAACCTTCAATGTTATGTCATAATTACGTACAATTCTGGCAAATTCGTTCGCAACAAGCCAGGCGGCTCAAACTGTTGCATATACCCTGACCTTGCGTGCAATGAACGCAAGAGAAGTGACACAATTTCACCTGGTTAATATTGCCTGCTAACCTGAATTTCTTTTAGGTAAATATGCAGGTTTAAAAATATATACTTCTGTGTATTGATTTTAAGAAAGGAATTGATGTTTATGGTTAGGTACACATTGGAGCAACGACAGTCCTTTTTTGCGAATGCGCACCGCATCGATTATATGCAACGCAGGACACGCTAGATAAACTAGTAATATCATCAACCATGTGTAGTTAACTAGTGATTATGATTAATTGATTGTTTTTTATAAGATATGTTTAATGCTAGCTAGCAACTTACCTTGGCTTCTTACTGCATTCGCGTAACAGGCAGGCTCCTCTTGAGGCAGGTGGTTAGAGCGTTGGAAATCAAATCAAAATGTATTTGTCACATACACATGATTAGCAGATGTTAATGCGAGTGTAGCGAAATGCTTGTGCTTCTAGTTCCAACAATGCAGTAATAACCAACGAGTAATCTAATCTAACAATTCCACAATAACTACCTTATACACACAAGTGTAAAGGGATAAAGAATATGTACATAAAGATATATGAATGAGTGATGGTACAGAACGGCATAGGAAAGATGCAGTAGATGGTATTGAGTACAGTATATACATATGAGATGAGTAATGTAGGGTATGTAAACATTATATTAAGTGCCATTGTTTAAAGTGGCTAGTGATACATTTTTACATCAATTGTTCTATTATTAAAGTGGCTGGAGTTGAGTCAGTATGTTGGCAGCAGCCACTCAATGTTAGTGGTGGCTGTTTAACAGTCTGATGGCCTTGAGATTGATTTAAGTCTCTCGGTCCCTGCTTTGATGCACCTGTACTGACCTCGCCTTCTGGATGACAGCGGGGTGAACAGGCTGTGGCTCGTGTGGTTGTTGTCCTTGATGATCTTTATGGCCTTTCTGTGACATCGGGTGGTGTAGGTGTCCTGGAGGGCAGGTAGCTTGCCCCCGGTGATGCGTTGTGCAGACTTTATTACCCTCTGGAGAGCCTTACGGTTGTGGGCGGAGCAGTTGTCGTACCAGGCGGTGATACAGCCCGACAGGATGCTCTCGATTGTGCATCTATAAAAGTTTGTGGGTGCTTTTGGTGACAAGCCGAATTTCTTCAGCCTCCTGAGGTTGAAGTGGCGCTGCTACGCCTTCTTCACCACGCTGTTTGTGTGGGTGGACCAATTCAGTTTCAATTCAGTGGACTTTTTAACTGTAAGGTTGCAAGATTGAATCCCCAGAGCTGACAAGGTAAAATTCTGTCGTTCTGCCCCTGAACAAGGCAGTTAACCCACCGTTCCTAGGCCGTCATTGAAGAAAATAAGAATGTGTTCTTAACTGACTTTCCTAGTTAAATAAAGTTGTAAAAAAAAATAGGCCACATCGGCGTCCAAAAATACAGATTCCCGATTGTTATGAAAACTTGAAATCGGCCCTAATTAATCAGCCATTCCGATTAATCGGTCGACCTCTAGTTTATATATATTTACACACTGAGGTTGGAATAATATTGTGACAATGATGATAATGCCCTTTTAGTGTAAGAGCTGTTTAAAAAGACTTTGAAATGGGTTAATAGACCGATAAGAGTTCCAAACTTCTCTGAAAATAGCTAATCATTTTCAGTTTTCCCTTCTCCACTCAAGCCATTCCCAGACAGTCCTAGTTTTGTTTCAGAAATTGCTCTTTGCGAAGATTTTTTTGTCTCTTATTTAACATTTTAATTGAAAACCATCACAGTTGACATTGAGATAAAAACGTCTGCCTTGGAACTTTTGCCTTCTTAAACACTGCTGTGGTACCTTTCAGAGGAACTTTTACCTTCTTAAACACTGCTGTGGTACCTTTCAGAGGAACTTTTACCTTCTTAAACACTGCTGTGGTACCTTTCAGAGGAACTTTTGCCTTTTTAAACACTGCTGTGGTACCTTTCAGAGGAACTTTTGCCTTCTTAAACGCTGCTGTGGTAACTTTCAGAGGAACTTTTGCCTTCTTAAACACTGCTGTGGTACCTTTCAGAGGAACTTTTGCCTTCTTAAACACTGCTGTGGTACCTTTCAGAGGAACTTTTGCCTTCTTAAACACTGCTGTGGTACCTTTCAGAGGAACTTTTGCCTTCTTAAACGCTGCTGTGGTAACTTTCAGAGGAACTTTTGCCTTCTTAAACACTGCTGTGGTACCTTTCAGAGGAACTTTTGCCTTCTTAAACACTGCTGTGGTACCTTTCAGAGGAACTTTTGCCTTCTTAAACACTGCTGTGGTACCTTTCAGAAGAACTCTTTCTCTTGCGTAAGGTCTAACTTGTAACACCTGCCTATTTACTAAAACACAGTCTGTGGTAGATAGCTGTTGGATTATAGGTCTTGCCTCAGCAACTGACTTCCACACGTTAAGATTAAACGGAGAGAGACTGAGTGAGCGAGAGAAGGCAGTTTGGCAGTCTGACTTTCTCTCTCACGTCATGTGGCACGTCGTCTTTAGACCCGTTTAGACTGCCAGAGTCTCGCTGGTGCCATCTGGAGATTGGCAAGTGGATCAGTGGCTGCTTGGGTATTCCTGAGGTGGCGGCATGGGGTTCCGGCTGGGTGGGCACGTGGTGGAGTGTGTGTGAGTGTGAGTGACAGAGGTGGGCAGGGACAAAGGGACGAGGGTAGAAAGCAGTCATCCAATGCCTAGTGATTGAATATTGAATGTGTGAGCTGGGAGCAGCCTCCTCTCCCAGCCCAGCCTGCTCAGCTCTCAGCTCAGCAAGACAGCAGACAGCAGGGAGTGGGAGACCAATGAGCAGCAATCACAGCAATCTATTTGATTTGACCAAGTTTAGGGAGGTGTTGAGACTGACAGCAAGGTTGTTCAGAATAGGAAAAGTTTCATAGCCACTGATAGCATGGCTAGTCAAGGTGTTAAGGCTGTGGGTCCCAAATGCCTCTGTCTATGTGAATATTATATTAGATGGTAATTATTCATGTGCTTGTCTCTTTAAAGAACTCCTGGAGAAGACTCGGAGGAAGGAAAATGAGATGAGAAGTCTTCAGGTGAGCCAGAAACCCATGTTGGCCTTGCTCCTCTGTCTGAACAATGCAGCCTGCTGTCCAGGGCCACAACACACAGACTCACCCTCAGACAGAGTACCCTGTTATAGTACTAGTACTGCCTCCTCTCTCTTCTATTAAACATCACTGCACACCATCCCCAATCCAGCTATAACGTCCTAAACCCCATGGCAGTCCTGTCCAGTCACACAGTGTGTTTTCCATTTTCTCCTCAAAGTGGTGTGTGTGTGTGTACTGGGGCCCATCTGTGTCTGTATGTGTGTGTGTACTGGGGCCCATCTGTGTCTGTACGTGTGTGTGCACCTGCTATAATTAATCAGTCCCCTCGGACCCAGCCAGGCCTTTAATTAAGAAGAATGAGGAGTCGAGTTCAACCACACACTGCTGCCACCCAACAGCCAGCGCAGTCACAGGACGGGGGGAGGAGGGAGGGAGGGAGGGAATCTAGCAGGTGTGGGAATGGATGAGTGACAGGCCGATAAGATGCATCGCATCACTTATGCATCATTAGAGAACCAACATCACTCAGGAGCCAGATGAGAGGGAGGAGAGAGAGGAGCGTGTTCTCCACAGCTTCTTCTGTTCCGTCCCCTGTTGCTTGTTTATTGGCAATACACACGCCGTGCTGACTCACTGTTTAGTGGTTTAAGCTTTGACACGCTTTCAGTCACTCATACACGTCTCTTGGTCATTAAACAATAAGTAACTGTGGTTCTTGTCTTCACAGGATCGTATCTTGGATCTGGAGATGGTAAGATTGAATTGTTTATACACTACATGACCAAAAGTATGTGGACAGCTGCTCGCCGAACATCTCATTCCAAAATCATGGGCATTAATATGGAGTTGGTCCCCCCTATGCTGTTATAACAGCCTCCACTCTTATGGGAAGGCTTTCCACTAGATGTTGGAACATTGCTGCGGGGACTTGCTTTCATTCAGCATTATTGAGGTCGAGCACTGATGTTGGATGATTAGGCCTGGATCGTAGTCGGCTTTCCAAGTCCTTCCAAAGCTGTTCGATGGGGTTGAGGTCAGGGCTCTGTGCAGGCCAGTCAAATTCTTCCACACCGATCTCAACCAACCATTTCTGTAGGGACCTCGCTTTATGCATGGGGCATTGTCATGCTGAAACAGGAAAGGACCTTTCCCAAACTGTTGCCACAAAGTTGGAAGCACAGAATTGTCTAAAATGTAATTGTATGCTGTAGCATTAAGATTTCCCTTCACTAGAACTAAGGGGCCTATTACGTACCATGAAAAACAGCCCCAGACCATTATTCCTCTTCCACCAAACTTTACAGTTGGCACTATGCATTGGGGCAGGTAGCATTCTCCTGGCGTCCGCCAAAGCAGATTCGTCCGTTGGACTGCCAGATGGTGAAGCGCGATTCATCACTCCACAAAACGCGTTTCCACTACTCCAGAGTCCAATAGCGGCGAGTTTACACCACTCCAGCCGACGCTTGGCATTGCGCATGGTAATCTTTGGCCTGTGTGTGACTGCTCGGCCATGGAAACCCATTTTTTGAAGCTGACTTTGCTTCCAGACTCAGTTTGGAACTCTAGTAAGTGTTGCACTACACTTCAGCACCCGGCGGTCCCGTTCTGTGAACTTGTGTGGCCTACCACTTCGCAGCTGAGCCGTTGTTGCTCCTAGACTTTTCCACTTCACAATAACAGCACTTACAGTTGACCGGGATAGCTCTTGCAGGGCAGAAATTTGGCGAACTGACTTGTTGGAAAGGTGGCATCCTATGACGGTGCCACGTTGAAAGTCACTGAGCTCTTCAGTAAGGCCATTCTACTGAGTGTGTTACCTTCAACATAGCCAACAAAACGTATTAACAGATATATGGCTTCCCTCTTGATAGCTTAATGGACTCAAACTAGAGAAGATTATTTGTAAACTCTGACTCCTAAGTTGAAGAATATAAATGGTTAGTGATTGTTTTTATAGAAGCGCTGATCATCATTCAATCACCATAAAGCTAACATGATCAGGTATATGTAAGGACCATTAGACACTGACTAGGGTCCACTGACTCAACAACAAACATTGACCCCAGGCAGGAGAATGTAAACACCCCACCTCTAACATCCTTTATCACCCGCTCCATGTCACGTCAACCCAAACCGACAGACACATTCGTTAGGGATATCGAAAGGCCATATTGACCTAAGAGTATTTATGGGCTGTGAAGCTATGAAGCGATCTGTGTTCTCTCTCTATCCATCACAATTGTGTGTCGCGGCCAGCGGCCTCGACTTCAATTAGCTTTAATAAAAAAACCTGCGAAGCCCATCCATTCAGATCATTCCTGCTTACTGCTACACCACTGTGGCACAGGGTATCGACCTGTGTGTGTATGTACAGTGCATTTGGAAAGTATTCAGACCCCTTTTCCACATTTTGTTAACGTTTTAGCCTTATTCTAAAACGGATTCAATAAAAATGGTTCCTCATCCATCTACACACAATACCCCATAATGACAAACAGAAAACAGGTTTTTAGAATTTTTTTGCAAATTTATTTAAAAAAAAACAGAATACCTTTGTTTACATAAGCATTCAGAACCCTTTGCTATAAGACTCGAAATTGAGCTCGGGTGCATACTTTTTCGATTGATCATCCTTGAGATGTTTCTACAACTTGATTGGAGTGAACCTGTAATAAATTCAATTCAGTATTTGGAAAGGCACAGTAACCTAGTGGTTAGAGCGTTGGACTAGTAACCGGAAGGTTGCAAGTTCAAACCCCCGAGCTGACAAGGTACAAATCTGTCGTTCTGCCCCTGAACAGGCAGTTAACCCACTGTTCCTAGGCCGTCATTGAAAATAAGAATTTGTTCTTAACTGACTTGCCTAGTTAAATAAAGGTAAAAAATAAATTAAAAAAACACCTGTCTATATATATATATATATATATATATATATATATATATATATAGACAGGTGTTTTTTTTATTTATTTATTTTATTTACTTTTACCTATATATATATATATATATATATATATATATATATATATATATATATATATATATATATATATATATATATATAATAAGCTCCCACAATTGACAGTGCATGTTAGAGCCAAACCCTGATGAGAAGAACGCAAGAAACTCCCCAAATACACGTGCAGCCCCATACCCAAGATGACTCCAGGCTGCAATCGCTGCCAAAGGTGCTTTAGCAAAGTACTGAGTAAAGGGTCTGAATACTTATGTAAATGTTATATTTCCTTTTTTTTTTAAATATACATTTGCAGAAATTTCTCAACTAGTATTTGCTTTGTCATTGCGGGCTATTGTGTGTAGATTGATGAGGGGAAAAGACTACTTAATCAATTTAGAATAAGGCTGTAACGTAACAAAATGTAGAAAAAGTCAAGGGGTCTGAATACTTTCCGAATGCACTCTACAGCGTGTGTGCGCATACCGTAGCTGATTCATCAGGCAGTGAGCGGGGTTTCAAGTTTACATTTCTACCGCGGCGATCAGCGGAGCAGTCTGTGTAATGTTCTCCAACAGCCCCAGCTCTTTAATGTCACAAAAACATACAGGCCAGAGTCCCAAATGGCACCCTACTCTCTACATAGAGTACTACTTGTCAAAAGTAGTGTACTATATAGGGGATAGTGTGTCATTTGGGACGAAGCCGCAGTCTGAATAGAATGGAATTACAATACAGACCTGTCTGTCTAATATGATGTGGCAATAATAATACAACCCTAGATGACAATTGCTTTTTGTTTTGTCTTTGTATAACGGATTGTCAGTGGAGCTACTTCGATTGTCATCTTGCAAATGCTGTCTATCTGTAGACCTATGCCTTCAAAGAATTCATACCCCTTGACTTATTCCACATTTTGTTGTGTTACAGCCTGAATTTAAAATGGATTCATTACATTTTTTTTTTTAAATCACCCATCTACACACAAAAACCAAATAATGGCAATATGAAAACCTGTTTTTGGAACAAATTGATGGAAAATGAAATGCGTAGGTATTCACACCCCTGAGTCAAACTTTGTAGAAGCCCCTTTGGCAGCGATTACAGCTGTCAGAGTCTTTCTGGGTAAGTGTCTAAGAGCTTTCCACAGCTAGATTGTGCAACATTTGCCTATTATTCTTTTCAAGATTCTCCAAGCTCTGTCCAAATTGGTTGTTGATCATTGCTAGACAACCATTTTCAGGTCTTACCATAGATTTATATTATTAGATTCAAGTCAAAACTGCCACTCAGGAACATTCATTGTCTTCTTGGTAAGCAACTCCAGTGTAGATTTGGCCTTGTGTTTTAGATTATTGTCATGTGTCTGGTGGAAAGCAGACTGAACCAGGTTTTCCTCTAGGATTTTGCCTGTGCTTAGCCCCATTCCGTTTATTTTTATCTTGAAAAACTCCCCAGTCCTTAACGATTACAAGCATACTCATGAAATGATGCAGCCACCACAATGTTTGAAAATATGGAGAGTCTCATTAATGTTTTGGATTTGCCCCAAACATAACACAAGACAAAAAGTTCATTGCTTTGCCACATTTTTTGCAGTATTACTTTAGTTCCTTCTTACAAACATGATGCATGTTTTGTAATATTATTTATTCTGTACAGGCTTCCTTTTCACTCTGTCATTTAGGTTATCATTGTGGAGTAACTACAATGTGGTTGATCCATCCTCAGTTTTCTCCTATCACTGCCATTAAACTCTAAACTGTTTTAAAGTCACCATTGGCCTCATGGTGAAAATGTTGAGCAGTTTCCTTCATCTGGCAAATGAGTTAGGGAGGATGCCTGTATCTTTGTAGTGACTGGGTGTATTGATACACCATCCAAAGTGTAATTCAAAACTTCACCATGCTCCAAGGGATATTCAATATCTGCAATTTATTTTTACCCATCTACCAGTAGGTCCCCTTTGTGAGGCATTGGAAAGCCTCCCTGGTCTTTGTATATGTGGGGTACAGAGATGAGGTAGTCATTCAAAAATCATGTTAAACACTATTATTGCACACAGAGTGAGTCCATGCAACTTATTATGTGACCTGTTAAGCACATAGAAACTCCTGAACTTATTTCGACTTGCCATAACAAAGGGGTTGAATACTTATTGACTCAAGACATTTCAGCTTTTCATTTTTATTTCATTTGTAAAAATGTCCCAAAAACACAATTCCACTTTGACATTATGGGATATTATGTGTAGGCCAGTGACCAAACATCTCAATTTAATCCATGTTAAATTCAGGCTGTAACACAACAACATGTGGAAAAAGTCAAGGGATGTGAATCCTTTCTGAAGCCACTGTGCATGTACTGTGTCGGAAATATATACCAGCACACTGCACTTTCCTAGTATCACTAGTTCATTTAAGCCCACTTATAGCAGCCTACTGCCGTGCCCACTTATAGCAGCCTACTGCCGTGCCCACTTACAGCAGCCTACTGCCGTGCCCACTTATAGCAGCCTACTGCCGTGCCCACTTATAGCAGCCTACTGCCGTGCCCACTTATAGCAGCCTACTGCCGTGCCCACTTATAGCAGCCTACTGCCGTGCCCACTTATAGCAGCCTACTGCCGTGCCCACTTATAGCAGCCTACTGCCGTGCCCACTTATAGCAGCCTACTGCCGTGCCCACTTATTGCAGCCTACTGCCGTGCCCACTTATAGCAGCCTACTGCCGTGCCCACTTATAGCAGCCTACTGCCGTGCCCACTTATAGCAGCCTACTGCCGTTGTCAGAGCTTTTTTAGGACATTGTGTGACAGTACAATAAGGCCTTTTGAATTGACATGAATAGTAGTTGGATACAGCACCTTGCTGTGTTGTATTGTGGGTAAAGCTAATGTGCAGTATATTAACCTCCTTGTATTCCTTTTATCTATTCAGAGCACCAGGCTGGCGGTGGATCACCTGGAGTCAGTCCCTGAGAAGCTGTGTCTCCTGGACAACTTCAAAGACCTGGAGGTGAGGCTCACTGGGGAGACCTGGGATGTACTGAATATATGGGTTGTTCCACGAAATGAGGGCCTTTTGGGGAGACCTGGGATGTACTGAATATATGGGTTGTTCCACGAAATGAGGGCCTTTTGCATCCCTTTTGATATTTTAAGTAGAAATTGTGCACAAATATTGAATTTTAAAGTTTGTTATATTAAATGAAGTGCCCTTTAACATAGACCACATGGAAAATTCCATAAATCTGATATGAAAAAAAGACTCGCTAAAATGACAAAATTCTGCATTTTGACATGTCCTTCTGTGCTACCTCTGTGACTTCTAGGAAGATTTTAACCAACTTAACCCCAACATTTCTCCCAATTTTCCACCACCATTGTAAAGCCCTAATTATTTTCTTGCTTTTGACAAAGTCATTTCTGAAGATTAGTATTTATTTGTGATTTATTTTCAGGTAAATAAATCATCAGGATTTTGAAGCCCTTTATCTTCTTACCCAGATTCAGATGAACTTGTGGATACCATTTTCCTTCACACTGGACACAGAGACATACAAATGGTGTCCATGAGTTCATCTGACTCTAGGGAAGTAGATAAAGGGCTTCATTGCCAAAATCCCCATGTATCCCTTCGAGGTTAACCCTGTTACGTGAACTGAACTCTCATTTTAATTTGTGAAACTATTCCTTTTGAAGTATTTTTTCTCTCTCCCAAAAAGAGACATTGAACACCTCCTAGTGTAAAAGCAGGTGAACGAACTGGTTCTATACTTTTTGGCCATTTTCTCATGTTTTGTGGTGGGAAACTGAGCGGGTCAAGCACAACCCTGTTACCCATAGATAGACACGCTAGAATTTGTTTTCGCAATTTACATTTCTTTGTGAAGCTTACATTCAATTGCCCCCTCCCTGTTGCACACAACAAGCTTCCATGGCTGATTTTAAAATGTAGTCATCAACCCTGTTACAGTCAACCCTATTACTTTCTGTAGGACTTATTCGGCACTTATTATAGTCATTCTTTTATTTAACCTCTTGAGATGAGGGAAAAAAGTGTTTTTTGCTTATGACAGAATGTTAAAATGAGGTGAAATCAAACTTTTCCACCAAGTTAGACGACTCAAACGGCATCTAATTGGTGGAACGACCCATATGTCTAGAAGGGAGACCTGCGGCCCGGGTCTCTCTATGTGTTTGATCTCTTCTGAATCTTAATCACACCAACCTAGGTGTCTCTCTAACCTGATCCTAGATCTGTGCAACTTCAACTCCAAACCGGTTTTGAGATGAGTTCCATTTCGTGCCTGGTTTGTGTAGTGATTGACTATCTCCATGTTGTTTATATATATATAGGAGTCTCAGCGGCAGAAGGAGGTGGTGGAACAACGTTACATTAAATACAAAGAGATCGTTGGAGTCCTGCAGCACCAGCTGGATGAGTCCAAACGACAGATACAGGAGTGCAGGGTACTTGACTACATTACCCACAGTGCACGCTATGTATATGCTACATCAAATATCAGCTTTATGATACCTAGAAATGCCCAAAACGAGACTTTGCCACCCTGCAATTTCAACACTTGGCCTGTTGAAAGAGTACTTTGTACTCTTACTCCCAGAGCCATCCAGCCTATGACACCTTTTGAGTACACTGGTGTATCGTCGGTCCACAACTGGCATTTGCATTTAGTATGAATATTCCAAGCCAATGTTGGCAAACATAACTGACAGAGTGAGACGGAGGGTAGTAACTTCCAATCAGTCCTAATCATCATATTTATCTTCTCAAGCGGCCAACAGAGAAACATCATTGCATTGTTGACAGCAGATTCCCATCAGTGTGTCTATTCTGCCCGCACAGCAGCCACACACACACACAGCAGCCACATCGAAGCCACTTCTTAAAGTGCATTAATCTGTCAGACGACTCTGCTGCGACGCCAAATGACTCCCGTGTTGATCCATAAGTGCTGATTGCATTAGTGCCTAATAGCACGGCGCCCACCAGGAGTTCATTTAAAGAAAGTGGAATAAAGAAAAGTCTTCATCTACTTAGCTTTCACTTTGATTGCAGTTAGGGGCAATCTGTTTCAGTACAGAATGCTGATAGTGTCCGTTCTCATTTAACGCTGGTCCTGGGGACCCACAGGATGAACACAGACCGGAGCTTTTTTGCAGCCCAGCATTTTAATACCCGATCAACTAATCAAAAGCTCGAAGACGAGTTGCTTAGTTTAATCCGTCGTGCTGGACTGGAACAAAACCCTGGTCGCCCTGTTGGCTCACCCAGGACAAAGACTGAAAGAGCACTGCTCAGAATGCATTTCACATAAGGTTGGATGTTATGCCAGATTGCAGTGTGTGTACTCAAGACTGTACCCTCTTCCAGGATGACAGGTTGGACGCTACAACGCAGAGCATTCGATTGACTGCTCTCTCCTCCTCCATAAGAGGCCCTAGCGCTCTCCTCACCAGCTCCATGCTCACTGACCCCACGTGTGAGTACACAGCCGCAATGTTCACCTCTCGTCTCCTTTCGAAGAGTGCAATGATTGTGATGTGTGGTTGTTTTACCTACTTCAGCCGACTGCGCTGATTGTAAGCGCGCCTGCTAAATCACTCAGATATGTCTCAGACTCTAATGTGAAGAAGCTCTGTGAAGAAGCATTGCGATTAAAGGCCCTAAAACATGTTCCTTTTTTTTCTTTCTTTTTTTTTTGTAACAAAAAATGTAAAACATGACTCTTAATAGGTTGTGCTCAGTGTTGTAACTCCTCCCTTTCTCCCTGTGGTCCTTAGCTCCACACAAACACCTGGCCTCTCCAGACTGCACCCTGGACTATAGCCGTTCTCTGAACCGCCGAGCCTCTCCTGCTGTCAACGGGGCCCACCCTCACTCCATCTCCGACCACCGCAACAGTAACACATAGTGCCCACCATCAGGGATTCACACTGGTTACATGCATGTATTCATCTACAAGCTTTTCATTATAGAGTTGGATAGAGGGCTCACACGGAAGTGCGTTTTAACATGGGCATAGAGGCGATAATAACAAAGATAGTGGTGGGCCCTCTTTTTAACTCTATGCCTTACTTGACAGTACAATCGACACCCATCTCTATGCAGTACCGTGGTTGCAAAGCATCACCACAACAGTCTTCCGTCAATACCTCAACCAAAAAACAGCCAACCCTTCCCAAGCTGCGTGACTAGCAGCCAACCTAGAAAACAGCTAGCGTGAAGCCAAGCATACACACTAAGTGCGATTGTGATAAGAAAAGCAGGGTTAAACCTAGTGGAAGGTTCATAGCACATCGCTTGGGGTATCTTATAAGAGAACCACCAAATTTAGCACTGTGAAAGACGATTGCAGCTTTCTTTATAAACTGATATTTATGAAGATTTTTTATTGAATGTTACCTTGTGCAAAGAAAGCAGGCACAGCTTAAAGAAGACATGAAGTTTGACTGAAAATAGATTGAAAAACCAGCCATAAAGCCAACGTAGGTCAACATTCCAACAGGTCATACTAACGTTACATTTCTATACGTATTTCAACACTCAAAACACTTCTCTGAAAAACACTGTTTTAAAGCCCCAATGTTGACCTTTTTGTGACAGGTTATGTACTCTGCTGTTATCATGCCAATGTGTTTCATCTGAACAGATTAGATGTGATGATTATATTTATGCTGACATTCTGTGAAAGTGGTGCTGCCTTTCTAACTTCATGTAGCCTATGCATTAGCAATATATTCTTATTATTTTCAACAGACTTGACAAGTCACACGTTTGTTTTTATGTGCAGTCTTTTTACCACTACCGTCTTCTTTTTATTATTTGTGAAGAAGAAAAATGCCAATAAGCACAATATATGTATATTTTTATGAAATGTAGAAAAGAATATATGCAATAAACAAATCTCCACAGATCTGTAAGGATCATTTCGCCTGAGCTCATGTCTCATCCATTTCAAAATGAAGTGTTGTTTCCTTAGGCTCCTAAGTCTCTATGGTATGTCAATCACTGTTGCCTTGGTCCATCTGTTGAGAAAATGACTCGTAGCATGAGCTTATGTTTGTAGGTTTATATGGCCACTCCAGCCTTATTTCAGCTTCAATTTACATTTACCAAATGCATCTGTACTTCAGAAGAGCCAATACATATCTGCTGTACAGTGAAAACGAGTCGCTAGAAAGTTCTGTGTCCTTTCAATTTCGAGTTATTCTATTAATGTCCTATGTTCTTGCACATAAGATTTCACACCTCGGACCACATGTAGCTATGCTGTCTCTTTCCCTCAGGGACTTTCGTAGCAGCCTCATCCTCAGCCTTTCAAAGCTGAATACTGTACTTTCATATATTGCGGCCTCTGTAAACTTCACTGATGAATATCTTTGTCGATCAAAAGTTCTCTACGGTGCCTTCGGAAAGTATTCAGACCTTCTTGACTTTTTCCACATTTTGTTACTGTTACAGCCTTATTTTAAGATATAATCAATTGTTTTTTTCCCCTCAATCTAGACACAATACCCCATAATGACAAAGCAAACACAGGTTTTTAGAAATGTGTGCAAATATATTACAAATAAAAAACTGAAATACCACATTTACATACAGTACCAGTCAAAGGTTTTTACACATCTACTCATTCCAGGGTTTTTCTTTATTTTTACTATTTCTACATTGTAGAATAATAGTGAAGACATCAAAACCATGAAATAACACATGGAATCATGTAGTAACCAAAAACAAATAAAAATCTATTTTATATTTGAGATTCTTCAAAGTAGCCACCCTTTGCTTTGATGACAGCTTTGCACACTCTTGGCATCCTCTCAACCAGCTTCACCTGGAATGCTTTTCCAACAGTCTTGAAGGAGTTCCAACATATGCTTAGCACTTGGCTGATTTTCCTTCACTCCAACTCATCCCAAACCGTCTCAATTGGGTTGAGGTCGGGTGATTGTGGAGGCCAGGTCATCTGATGCAGCACTTTCCTTCTTGGTCAAATAGCCCTTACACAGCCTGGAGGTGTGTTGGATCATTGTCTTGTTGAAAAACAAATTATAGTCCCACTAAGCGCAAACCAGATCGGATGGCGTATCACTGCAGAATGCTGTAGTAGCCATGCTGGTTAAGTGTGCCTTGAATTCTAAATAAATCACTGACAGTGTCACCAGCAAAGCACCATCACCCCTCCTCCTCCATGCTTCAGGGTGGGAACCACACATGTGGAGATCATCCGTTCACCTACTCTGCATCTCACAAAGACAGAGGTTGGAACCAAAAATATCACATTCGGACTCATCAGAGCAGGTTTCATCAAGGATATCTCTGTACTTTTCGCCGTTCATCTTTCCCTCGATCCTGACTAGTCTCCCAGTCCCTGCCGCTGAAAAACATCCCCACAGAATGATGCTGCCACCACCATGCTTCACCATAGGGATGGTGCAGGTTTTCCTCCAGACGTGACTCTTGGCATTCAGGCCAAAGAGTTTAATCTTGGTTTCATCAGACCGGAGTATCTTGTTTCTCATGGTCATAGTCCTTTAGGTGCCTTTTGGCAAACTCCAAGCGGGCTGTCATGTGCCTTTTACTGAGGAGTGGCTTCCATCGGGCCACTCAACTATAAAGGCCTGATTGGTAGAGTGCTGCAGAGAGAGTTCTGGAAGGTTATCCCATCTACACAGAGGAACTCTGGAATTCTGTCAGAATGACCATCAGGTTCTTGGTCACCTCCCTGAACAAGGCCTTTCTCGCAAATTGCTCAGTTTGGCCAGGCGGCCAGCTCTAGGGAGAGACTTGGTGGTTCAGAACTTCTTCCATTTAAGAATGATGGAGGCCTGGTGGTTCAGAACTTCTTCCATTTAAGAATGATGGAGGCCACTGTGTTTTTAGGGACCTGCTGCAAACATTTTGTGGTACCCTTCCCCAGATCTGTGCCTCGACACAACCCTGACTCGGAACTACAGACAATTTCTTCAACCTCATGGTTTGGTTTTTGCTCTGACATGCACTGTCAACTGTGGGACCTTATCAAATCATGTCCAATCAATTTAATTTACCACAGGTGGACTCCAATCAAGTAAAAACATCTCAAGGATGATCAATGGAAACAGGATGCACCTGAGCTCAATTTCAAGTCTCATAGCAAAGGGTCTGAATACTTATATAAAGTATTTCTGTTTTTATTTGTAATACATTTGCACAAATTTATAAAAAACTGTTTTCACTTTGTCATTATGGGGTATTGTGTATAGATTGAGGATTTTACATTTTTATTTAATCCATTTTAGGATAAGGCTGTAACAAAGAAATGTAGAAAATGTAGAAAAAGTCAAGGGGTCTGAATATGTTCTGAATGCACTGTAAATGAACTGAACTGTTATATAATTCATATTCAGGCCTTGGCTATGAATATTCTGAGGCTGTAGGTCCATAACCTACAGTTAAAATCATTTTGCAGTCTTCTGTTACCGTTGAGTGGTGAAGATTGACCCATGTCTAGTGTATTGGTCTTTTCTGAAGATCTTACAAACTCTTCCAAAAGTACTTTCCTCTCAATTACATTACTTAGTTTTTAGTTGGTTTTTTTTAGGTCTTAGGCCAAGTACATTGAATCCTCCTGTGAAAAGATTCTAACACATTTGATCTATCATGGGGTTGTTTTGTAAAGTTATCTGTAATAATCATTTTTGTATTGATTTTATTTTCAGCACAGAGCTAACAGAATATTGCTCCGCATAAGACCAAACTGAAGAATGAATTAAACATATTCCCCTTTATGATATTCTACACAGCTAACAGTTCTCGGGAGATAGTTTTTTTGATGTTACCCGTAATGTTCCCCTAACGTTTGAGTGTCCAGTTTTCCGTAGATTAGTTTCTATCTGTAGGCAGGTTTCCATTGACCCAGGTTTATTGGGACGTGTAATGGAAATGACAGATACAGTGTCTTCAGGAAGTATTCATAACCAATGATTTATTACACATGTTGTGTTATGGCCTGAATACAAAATATATACAGTTGAAGTTCGGAAGTTCACATACACTTATTTTGGAGTCATTCAAAATAGTTTTTCAACCATTCCACAAATTCATTGTTAAACTAGTTTTGGCAAGTCGGTTAGAACATCTACTTTGTGCATGACACAAGTCATTTTTCCAACAATTGTTTACAGACAGATTATTTAATTTATAATTCACTGTGTTACAATTCCAGTGGGTCAGAAGTTTAAAAACTGTACACTAAGTTGACTGTGCCTTTAAACAGCTTGGAAAATTCCAGAAAATTATATGGCTTTAAAAGCTTCTGATAGGCTAATTTACATAATTTGAGGCAATTGGAGGTGTACCTGTGGATGTATTTCAAGGCCTACATTCAAACTCAATGCCTCTTTGCTTGATATCATGGGAAAATCGAAAAATCTGCCAAGACCTTAGAAAAAAAATTGTAGACCTCCACAAGTCTGGTTCATCCTTGGGAGCAGTTTTCAAACACCTGAAGGTACCACGTTCATCTGTATCCCAGAGAACTGAAAAAGTGTGTGAGCAAGGAGACCTACAAACCTGGCACCAGCTCTGTCAGGAGGAATGGGCCAAAATTCACCCACCTTATTGTGGGAAGCTTGTGGAAGGCTACCTGAAACTTTTGACCTAAGTTAAACAATTTAACGGCAATACACTCAGTTAGTATTTGGTAGCATGTAAACTTCTGACCCACTGGGAATGTGATGAAAGAAATAAAAGCTGAAATAAATCATTCTCTCTACTATTATTCTGACATTTCACATTCTTAAAATAAAGTGGTGATCCTAACTGACCTAAGACAGGGAATGTTTACTAGGATTAATTGTCAGGAATTGTGAAAATCTGAGTTTAAATGTATTTTGCTAAAGTGTATGTAATCTTCCGACTTCAACTGTAAATAAATACAAAATTCAACCATCTACACACAATACCCCATTTTCACAAAGCAAAAACAAGTTTTTTTTTTTTTTTTTGTGTGTGTGTAGTGAAAGTGAAATACAGAACTAACTAATTTACATAGGAATTCACACCTCTATGACACTCCAAATTGAACTCGGTGCCTCCAATTTCCTTTGATCGCCCTTGAGATGTCACTACAACTTGATTGGAGTGCACCTGTGGCCAATTAAATTGTTTGGACATGATTTAGAAAGAAACACACCTGTCTATATAAGGTCCCACAGTTGATGTGCAAGAAACTACACAGTGAAGTCCAAGGAACTGCCTGTAGATCTCTGAGATAGAATTGTGACGAGGCACATATGTGAGGAAGGGTATAAAACAATTTCTAGAGTGTTTCCAAGAGCACAGTGGTCTCCATCATTGGTAAATGGAACAAATATGAAACTATCCAGACTCTACATAGAGCTGGCCGTCCCATCAAACTGAGGAACCGAACAAGAAGGATCTTAGTCAGGGAGGTGACCAAGAGCCCAATGACCATTGACAAAATTACAGAGTTCCTTGCCTGAGATTGGAGAACCTGCCAGAAGGACAACAGTCTCTACAGCACTTCACCGATCTGGGCTTTATCGGAGAGTGGCCAGACGGATGCTACTCCTGAGAAAAAGGCACACGTGAAAGACAGATCATAAGGCAAAAGATTCTGTGGTCTGATGAGACAAAAATGTAAAACTTTGGCCTGAATGCAAACCAGGCGATGCTCATCACCTATCAGTCTGTAACACAACAACATGTGGAATAAGTCAATGGGTATGAATACTTTCTGAAGTCACTGTATCGGATTACTGTTCTAAATTTCAACATTTGCATCTGTTCGGCTGGGGTGGATTTGTCTTAAGTCTATCTTCCTCTATTGCAACAAACGATGGTAAACTGTTTTTCAAATAAATGATGATTGCTGAATCATTTTGAAGGTATGTGGGGCACGGGATGTTATTATGCAACTATAAAGCTCTACTCCATATTTAATCCTAAATACCTACAGCTTGAAAATGATTTTGTTCAACTATAAAAAATGGTTGTTTCTTTGCAGGACAAGGATTAGGATTAGCCGATTATTGCATTCTATCAATGCTGGGTTTCAAGGCTACCTGAGACATGACACAGATAGGTGGGAGGGTATATAGGCTGTTCCCAATTTATTCATGCACAATTTGCCTAAATGGGTAATGGAAACACTTCACTGCCACATTTTTATTTTACACTGTAGGTGTTTTGGTAGGTGTGACGTCATTACGTCCAGCTGTTTTTGTTGACACTTGATAGTTCATTGGAAATGCACCCTAACAGGAACATGTCTTGTATTTTTATTACACCTTCTTCGTCATATCCAATTGGTAGTTACAGTCTTGACCCATCACTGCATCTCCTCTACGGACTCGGGAGAGGTGAAGGTCGAGAGCCGTGTGTCCTCCGAAACACGACCTGCCAAGCCGCACTGCTTCTTGTCAAACTGCTCGCTTAACCCGGAAGCCAGCCACACCAATGTGTCGGATAAAACACTGTCCAGCTAGCAACTGGTCACAGCATGCCTGCGCCCGGGCCGCCACAAGGAGTCACTAGAGCACAATGGGATAAGGCCAATCCCTCCCGTATCCCGGACGACGCTGGGCTAATTGTGCGCCGCCTAATGGGCCTCCCGGTCACGGCCAGCTGTGGCACAGCCTGCGATTCTGTGCCTTAGATCGCTGCATACAGTGCCTTATTTATTCCCCTTGACTTATTCCACATTTTCTTGTGTTACAGCCTGAATTCAAAATGGATACTACAAACATTTTTATAACTTTTTTTTTATATAACTCAACACAATACCTCTGAATGACAAAGTGAAAACATGTTTATACAGAAATATCTCATTTATATATTTATTCACACCCCTGAGTCAATACACATTAGAATCACCTTTCACAGTGATTTCTCTGGGTAAGTCTCTTAAGAGCGTTGCACACCTGGATTGTACAATATTCTTCAAGCTCTGTCAATAAATACAACATTTGTATGTCAAGTTGGTTGTTGATCATTGCTAGACCATAGATTTTCAAGCCAATATAAGTCAGCACGGTAACTAGGCCACTCAGGAACATTCACTGTCTTTTCGGTAAGCAACTTGGCATTGTGTTATAGATTATTGTCCTGCTGAAAGGTGAAATTGTCTCCCAGTGTCTGATGGAAAGCAGACTAAACCAGGGTTTCCTCTATGATTTTTATTATGTTTCTTTTTATCCCCAAAAAACTCCCCAGTTCCTTACTGATGAAAAGCATACCCATAACATGATGCAGCCACCACAATTCTTGAAGATATGAAGAGTGGTACTCATTGATGTGTTGTGTTGGGGATTTGCCCCAAACAATGCTTTGTATTCAGGACATAACGTTTTTGGCAATATTACTTTGGTGCCTTGTTGCAACCACAATGCATGTTTTAGAATATTGTTAATCTGTACAAGTGTCCTTGGTTTCACTCTGTCAATTAGGTTATCATTGTGGAGTAACTACAATGTTGTTGATCTATCCTCAGTTTTCTCCTATCACTGCCATTAAACTTTAAACTGTTTAAAAGTCACCATTGGCCTCATGGTGAAATCCCTGAGCTGCTTCCTTCCTCTCCGGCAACTGAGTTAGGAAGGATGCCTGTATCATTGTAGTGACTGGGAGTATTGATACACCATCCAAAGTGTACTTCATAATTTCACCATGCTCAAACGGATAAGTCCATTTCTGCTTTAACCTTTTTTACCCATCTACTAGTTGGTGCCCTTAGCGCGGGATTGGAAAATCTCCCTGGAGATTGTGTTGAATCTGTGTTTGAAATTCACTGCTCGACCGAGGGACTTATCAGATAGTTTTATGTGTGGGTTACAGAGATGAGGTTGTCATATTTATTTTTTGTTAAACACTATTATGTGACTTGATAACCAATTGTTTACTCCTGAACAAATGTATTCTTGGCATAACAATGGGGTTGAATACTTCTTTACTCAAGATGTTTCAGCTTTTCATTTGTAATTAATTTGTAAAAAAAATAATCTAAAAACAGAATTCCATTTTGACATTACGGTCTATTGTGTGTAGGCCAGTGCCACAAAATCTCAATGTAATCCATTTGAAATTCAGGCTGTAAAAAAACCTTCTGAGAATCTTTTTTTAGCACGTTTTGGCCTTAGAGTTAGGAGAACATTCCCTTGATGTCAGACAGAACATATCCCGAACGTTACCTTGTTCTCAGAATATACAACATTAACGTTTTACGGGACGCTGCAAGAACATCCATGTCTCATTTCCGTGGGTTAGGAGAACATTCCATCAATGTCGCAACAAACATACACAGAACATGGTTGTTCTAGACACGCTTCATGAGAACGTTGCATGAACATTCATGTGTCCAGTTTTCTGAGGGTTAAACATAAAATCAACAAGGCTATATGTACTTAGTTGAAAACACTGAAAACAAACTTAAAAATACCAATGTTGTAAATACTGTATCATGTGGCAGTCCAAGGTACTGATTTATCTCTCTCTCTGTCTGTCTGTCTGTCTGTCTGTCTGTCTGTCTGTCTGTCTGTCTGTCTGTCTGTCTGTCTGTCTGTCTGTGTGCTCAAGTAAAACAAAGAATGTTGACTCACCCTACTACTTGTAGACTAGTTGAAAGACAATGCCATCCTCCTCTCTTTCATGTGGCAAAACGGTCCTTGGCTCTGTCATACAGTACACTTTTAGTTTTTGTTGTCAAAGGCTACCGAGCTAAAATGTGTGCTAGCCTCACTTCCTCGTATGGACAACAATGAACCAGCTAAGTTATTTAGCTAGTTAGCATGAGCCTGCTAGTCTACATATTGAACTTCAATCATCTCAGGCCAGAGGCACAATCTATTAACTTATGGTTGGATCAAAATCGGCGGCATAATCATTGGCCTGTACAAAGAATTAAGTCAAAACCAGAAGTCCAAATCCTCATCTCCATCCATGGCTTAGGGAAGGGTCGATATTGCAAGCTACTACTCCAGGACATCAACATAGCAGACCAGAAACAGACAGGTTTTTCTGACAATGATGCTGCTCTGCTTAGTATGTGATTTGATTAGTCTGAAATTAAATGCAAACTGGCCTCGCTTGGGGGTGTTATGCTGTGCCAGGACAACCCACAGTTGAGACCAGCTCAACGCTGATTGGCTAATTATTTTATAATTGTTTTTATCAAGGGAGGCCAAACGCTTGCTGGCATCAATCAACCAAATGCTACTGTGACAACATGTCATACTCTTTTGTTCCAGACAGCATCAGATACATGGGCTACACATACTGAGACAGAGGGGTGCTGTTTCCCTCACTCTGATGATTTCTCCGGTGAGATTAAGCCACTTACAAATTTATGGAAAAAGATGAAATCACAGAGAGACTAAAGAAATATCATTTTTGTTATAATTTTTTGGGGGGCACATATTTGACGAAGGGCTTCCCCTGGCATCCATGAATACACACTACTAACTCTTACACGGTTCATGAATTGATACGCAAAACAATGCCGGATTCAAAACTTCACATTTTTCAATATAAATTACTATACAGAATTCTTGCAACTAATAGAATGTTATATATATGGGGGATACAATCTTCCCAGCTCTGCAGATTTTGCTGTGAGGAGGCAGAGTCATTAGATCATTTATTTTGGTATTGTCCATATGTAGCTCGTTTTTGGTCACAGGTCCAGGAATGGCTGAAGAATTGCTACATTTGCCTAGAACTAACGCCGCAGATAGCAATACTGGGTGATTTTGAAAAGCCATAGTCAATCAATCAATAATATAATTATTATTTTAGAAAAATCTTTTATTTTTCATTTACAATCTGTAGAAGCTATGAGAATAGGAAGGTTCAATTATTTTGTGAAGCATCACAGCACAGTTGAAAAATATATGGCAAATAGAAATCCGAAATGGCTGATAGATTGAGAGATAGATGGGAGGGGTTGAATGGAGCTGAAGGGTGGGACTAATAACAAGATAAACAATGTAAAACATAAGGGATCTGTAGAATGTATATAGGTTCGGAGCTTTTGTGAAATAGCATAGTAACAAATAGAAATCAAACTGGATGGACATCAGAAATAGAGGAAGGACTAAGAACAAACAAGAGAGAACTATTGTAAAGTAGACTGTCTGTAGAGTGTGTATAAGATGTATAAATTGAAGGTGAAAGCAGAAGTGTTTATTAATTTACTCCAATCGGGGGCTCGCCGGTAGGGTTTGCGGGGAATAATAATAAAGGTATATTCTTTTTTTTAAAGTATGTATGTCTATATAGGTTCATAGTGATTCAGGAGTATCAATAAAAACAGGTTAATATGCCCCACCAACATTAGACAACTATACAGAAAGCCCTTAAATTGCTGAAATAAGTCAATACAAATACAATTATGGGAATAGTCTGATTAAACGATACCTGACACGGACATGGTGGCGTAGTGGGAAGATAGTAAATCCGTGAACCATGAGATTGTGAGTTCAAATCCCAGGGAAGGCATGCACAATGTAATAACGTGTGTCAAATATGTACGTCAAAAGCACCGTGCGCCGCGCCACCTTGCCAATAAACAAAGAGCTGTGAATGGATCAGTTGTTCACCGATCGGGGCCTTGATTTGCCTGGCAACAGTAAAAAGCTGTAATGAAACATGACTAGAATATGAACATATATTCTGAAAACATGGCAACCATGTTCTGAGTGATGTTGATGGAATATCCTCCTAACCCTCAGAAAACCGGACACATGAATGTTCCCGTGAAACATGTCTAGAACATTATTTTCTTATCTTAGAACATGGCAACCATGTACTGTGTATATTTGAAGGGACGTTGATGGAATGTTCTCCCAATCGACAGGAAACTGGACACATGTTCTTGCAATGTTCCGATGAAACGAGTCTAGGACATTAATGTCGTAAATTCTGAGAACATGGTAACCACGTTTTGTAGTTCTATTTTACGATAAGGGAATAGTCTCTTGGAAACATTCCTTGCATATCATGGGAACGTTGCTATGAAAACATGACCTAAAGATGGGAATGTTCTCTAAAGATATGGGAATGTTGGTTGTTAGCTAGGTATACACTACAGGTATACATGACAGGTATACACTAGGTGTACACTACAGGTATACACTAGGTGTACACTACAGGTATACACTAGGTGTACATGACAGGTATACACTAGGTGTACACTACACGTATACACTAGGTATACACTACAGCCTATGGTAGAGCGCTGGGGAGTCCCACACATGACTTCCAAATTGACAGGGAAAATGTTGCATTCCCTTTTTCAAGGTGTTGAAAGTGGCAGCTGTAGCCTTTAGCTCGATGCAGATGTTGCCTGTAATCCATGGCTACTGGTTGTATGTATGTATATGTACAATGGCAAGAAAAAGCATGTGAACCCTTTGGAATCCCTGGATTTCTGCATAAATTGGTCATCAAATCTGATCTGTTCTTCATCTAGGTCACAACAATACACAACCACAGTCTGCTTAAACTAATAACACACAAACAATTATACGTTTTGATGTCGTTATTGAACACACCGTGTAAACATTCACAGGGCAGGGTGGAAAAGTATCTGAACCCTTGGATTTAATAAATGGTTGACCCTCCTTTGGCAGCAATAACCTCAACCAAACGTTTTCTGTAGTTGCAGATCAGACCTGCACAACGGTCAGGAGGAATTTTGGACCTTTCCTCTTTGCAAAAATGTTTCAGTTGAACAGTATTCTTGGGATGTCTGGTGTGAACTGCTCTCTTGAGGTCATGCCACAGCATATCAATCGGGTTGAGGTCAGGACTCTGACTGGGCCACTCCAGAAGGCGTATTTTCTTCTGTTGAAGTCATTCTGTTGTTGATTTACTTCTGTGTTTTGGGTCATTGTCCTGTTGTATCATCCAACTTCTGTTGAACTTCAATTGGCTGATAGATAGCCTAACGTTCTCCTGCAAAATGTCTTGATAAACTTGGGAAGTAATTTTTCCAGCGATGATAGCAAGATGTCCCGGCCCTGAAGTAGCAAAGCAGCCCCAAACCATGATGCTCCCTCCACCATACTTTACAGTTGGGATGAGGTTTTTATGTTGGTGTGCTGTGCCTTTTTTTCTCCACACATAGTGTTGTGTGTTCCTTCCAAACAACTCAACTGTAGTTTCAGCTGTCCACAGAATATTTTGCCAGTAGTGCTGTGGAACATCCAGGTGCACTTTTGCAAACTTCAGACGTGCAGCAATGTGTTACGTATCGTAGACTCGTCAACATGTTAGCATGTTCCAGAGATTTCTGTAAGTCTTTAGCTGACACTAAGATTATTCTTAACCTCATTGAGCATTCCACGCTGTGCTCTTGCAGTCATCTTTGCAGGATGGCCACTCCTAGGGAGAGTAGCAACAGTGCTGAACTTTCTAAATTTATAGACAATTGTCTTACCGTGGACTGATCAAGGCTTTTAGAGATACTTTTGTAACCCTTTCCAGCTTTATGCAAGTCAGCAATTCTTAATCTTAGGTCTTCTGAGATTTATTTTGTTTGAGGCATGTTCACATCAGGCAATGCTTCTTGTGAATAGCAAACTCACATTTTGTGAGTGTTTTTTATAGGGCAAGGCAGCTCTAACCAACATCTCCAATCTCGTCTCATTGATTGGACTCCAGGTTAGCTAACTCCTGAGTCCAATTAGCTTTTGAAGAAGTCATTAACCTAGGGTTTCACATACTTTTTCTAACTTACACTGTGAATGTTTAAATTATGTATTTTTCTTGTCTATATTGAATACAATCATTTGTGTGTTATTAGTTTAAGCACACCATGTTTGTTTGTCTATTGTTGTGACTTAGATGAAGATCAGATCAAATTTGATTACCAATTTATGCAGAAATCCAGGTAATTCCAAAGAGTTCACATAGTTTTTCTTGCCACTGTACATACTGTCACTGTGGGGACGACGTTGTCGATGCACTTATTGATGAAGCCGATGACTGAGGTGGTATACTCCTCAACGCCATTGGATGAATCCCGGAACATATTCCAGTCTGTGCTAGCAAAACAGTCCTGTAACGTAACATCCGCGTCATCTGACCACTTCCGTATTGAGTGAGTCACTGGTACTTCATTCTTTAATTTTTGCTTGTTAACAGGCATCAGGAGGATAGAATTATGGTCAGATTTGCCAAATGGAGGGCGAAGAAGAGCTTTGTATGCATCTCTGTGTGTGGAGTAAAGGTGGTCTAGAGTTTTTTTCCCTCTGGTTGCACATGTGACATGCTGGTAGAAATGTGGTAAAACTGATTTAAAGTTGCCTGCAATAAAGTCCCCAGCCACTAGGAGCTCCGCTTCTGGGTGAGCATTTTCTTGTTTGATTATTCACATCAGGCAATGCTTACCAGACGTAGCTTCTCTGTTCTGCTGGTGCATTGAAAATCCCTCCAGCTCTATATTGTCCGTGTCGTCGTTCAGCCACGACTCGGTGAAACATAAGATATTGCAGTTTTTAATGTCCCGTTGGTAGGATGATCGTAACCGTAGGTCATCCATTTTATTTTCCAATGATTGCATGTTAGCAAGTATAATTGATGGCAATGGGACTCGCTTGCCTACGGATTCTCAAAAGGCAACCTGATCTGCGTCCTCTTTTCCTCCGTATTTTCTTCACACAAATGACATGGATCTGAGGCTGTTCCCGGGAGATCAGCATATCTTTCTCGTCAAACTCGTTAAAGGAGAAAGCTTCTTCCAGTTCGTGGTGAGTAATCCCAGTTCTGGTGTCCAGAAGTTATTTTCGGTCATAAGAGACAGTAGCAGCAACACTATGTACAAAATAAGTTATAAAAGAAGTTCCAAACAACAACAACAAAAAAAATGAACAAAATAGCATAATTGATTACGGGGAAGGAAAACGTCAGCCATCCTCTTGGGCGCCATTTTAACACACGCCATTTACCTGTGGGACTTCCAGTAGGGCGTGTCCATTTCAATGACGCTTTTATTAAACAGAGTGTTCCATTTAGCCTGGTTGACGATTGTGAGAAATAAAGTCAGAGTTTAGACTCGTTTTCTTGTCATTCCCAGACACCTTATTTACTGCAGAGTAAATAGAAAGAAACAATTTGCTCTGAGCTAAGCTAACCCGACAGTAAAGTATATGAACTATATTAACAGATATTCAATACAGGACAGTCATGTCATTCAAATCAATTCAGAATGAATTATTGAAGGTTTTTCTTACCCTCCATTAAATCAGAGATGGAACAGAAATCAGGTCATTACAGCTGTGTTGTGAATGATGATACACAATAGTCTTCAATGCCACCAGCTAGTGACTGACAGTAAACACACACACACACACACACATGAATGCACGCACACTTGGGCGCACACGCATGCGCACACACGCTGTAATGTACACGCACACATGCACACTTGTGCGCACACTCACACAGACACGCTCCACAGCATACTGCAGTGCCAAACGGGTCATTTGTGAATACATCAACCTACTGTTGTTGTTCCAGTAGTTACTGCCTCTCATTTGGATCACATAACGATGGGGTGCTTTGTACTGCAGTCTGGGCTGTTATACTTCTATGGTGCTGCTGGCGTAAGCCTTTATGGCATCAGCACAGCCCGCAGCCTGCTCCCATCAGAACAGACCTATTTGGCTTGCATTAGAAACCCATTGAACCAGACAGGTTTGCTGTTCTACTGCTCTACCTTAAGCCCCCTGGCTGCTGGGCTGGGAGCTGGCTGGGAGTGCATTGTATTTAATGCCGTGGGTTATGGCGTGTGTGAGTGAGTGGGTTGTTGCAAGCAGCTTACTGAAACAGTATTTGTGTGTGCCCTGCTTTCCAATTCCGTCTGTCTGTGCGGAGGCTGCCTGTGGGACGGGCTGGGTCTTGGGAGAGTGGTGCTGGGTCTGGGATGCTTATTGCAACATTTGGATTCTCATTGAATCCAATCACACAGTAGAAATCAGCCTGTCAGCCACACACGCTCTCTCTCACACACACACACACACACACACACACACACACACACACACACACACACACACACACACACACACACACACACACACACACACACACACACACACACACACACACACACACACACACACACACACACACACACACACACACACACACACACACACACACAGCAGTCAGGATGCAGATCACACACACGAGAGAAAACACAACCCTGTCAATTCCTAGTCTGTTGAACGCCACTGAGCCAATGTTTTGGCGCGCTGCTCCTCTTTTTATCCCGTCTCTTTTCTCCCTCCTCTCTCTCTCTGTCTCTCTGTCTCTGTCTCTGTCTCTGTCTCTGTCTCTGTCTCTCTCTCTCTCTCTCTCTCTCTCTCTCTCTCTCTCTCTCTCTCTCTCTCTCTCTCTCTCTCTCTCTCTCTCTCTCTGTCTCTCTCTCTCTCTCTCCTTCATAGCACAGTGGAGCAGCAATACCAATCTCATTGTGGCTGACATGGTCGTTTAAACTCACTCTTTAAATCTCACCTTCTGTCACACCTTGTTATTCAGAAATCTGAAGTCAAGTATGGGTGTGTGTGTGTGTCTGTGTGTATATATGTGTGTGTGTATGTTTATTATTGTAGGTCTGCTATATGTTATATAACTCTGCAGCTAAAGCTGTGTGTTGTATATGCATGGAACATTACTCTACCTACCATTCACTTGGTCCTCCTCATTTACATTGAAATTAATGCAACCGATCCATTTTTACAAAAGAGCCCTTTCCATTATGCAGACTAGTGCAGATGCTTCACTAGAATACTGCATTCTGAAAATGGATGCCCGAAGAAGTGTGCATCAATTCTGCAAAGCAGAGCAGGAGAACGGGGCTCCAAAACCTGCATGTCATTCCTGTACTCAGTCCTTAGATGGCGCTGTCAACTACTTACTACACACTACGCCAGCCGGCCACGACACCCAACATCACCAGGGAGTGTTTATCATGATGCTGTGATACTCATAAAAGCCTTTGTCAGTGGAACTGTAGATTTGGATGGTCGATTTGCACATTCATATCGCTCCAGTTAATTAGGTGTGAGGAGTAAACTAAAAGCTGTGGCTACATGCCCATACTGCTGTAGAAGGAGAGGGGGGAAATAGATCAATGGACGGGCATCTCCTTTTTGTGTACACACAAACAGAGTGAAAACTTACACACAAACACGCACACGTAGAGTAGTTTGACGGCAAAACAATGCATGCTCTTACCCTTCCTAAACCTGGTGTTATGATCAGATCGACTCATATTCTACTTGCCAGGTTTTGATCACCATTTCCTCAGAGCAGGTTTTCTGAGGTATTGGATAGCTATGAAGGGCTGGAGCAGCATACTGCGATGAAAAACCTCATTCTTCATTCAAGAGGTATCACTGCTACTAAGACCCTTGCTTGGGATAAACAGTATATATACATACCCAAATGGTTCCAATTGCCTTCACTATATGATTGTAGTGGTTGACATGGACTGAAATAGGTGCCGGTACTGTATATTTAGGTGTAGGAGCTCCACAATAATTTTTAGCTACACTTTTACCAATCTGTGAAGCTGCCATACTTTGTTTAATTTGTTGTTTAATTGGACGTTCAGAGGAGAGAGGAAAGGAAAGGAGAGCACAGCTCTTAGAAGTAGAATAGAATGGCGAGTTCAAACACTATCCAGAGAGCAGAGTGAGCTCATTCAATTGTTCCAACAACAAAAAACTTTAGGACAGTCATTGGCAAATGTCATTTTTTCTGTCAATTAAGATGCAGTGCATACGGAAAGAAATTCAGCCCCCTTTACTTTTTCCACATTTCGTTACATTGCAGCCTTTTTCTAAAGTGTATAAAAAATTTTTTTTTCTTCTTCTCTTCAATCTACACACAATAGCCCACAATGACAAAGCAAGAACAGGTTTCTAGAACTGTTTGTCAATGTATTTATTGTGTATGACTTTACAAGCTTGGCACACCTGTATTTGGGGAGTTTCTCCCATTCTCCTCTGCAGATCCTCTCAAGCTCTGTCAGGTTGGATGGGGAGCGTTGCTGCACAAATATTTTCAGGTCTCTCCAGAGATGTTACATCAGGTTCAAGTCCAGGCTCTGGCTGGGCCACTAAAGGACATTCAGAGACTTGTACCGAAGGCACTCCTGGGTTGTCTTAGCTGTGTGCTTAGGGTCATTGTCCTGTTGGAAGGTGAACCTTCAACACTGACTGAGGTCCTGAGCGCTCTGGAGCAGGTTTTCATCATAAAGGCCAGATTGGTGGAGTGCTGCAGAGATGGGTGTCCTTCTGGAAGGTTCTCCCACCCCCACAGAGGAACTCTGGAGCTCTGTCAGAGTGAAGATTGAGATATTGGTCATCTCCAAGGCCGTTCTCCCCCAATTGCTCAGTTTGGCCAGGAGGACAGCTCTAGGAAGAGTCTTGGTGGTTCCAAACTTCTTCCATTTAAGAATAATGGAGGCCACTCTATTGGGGACCTTCAATGCTGCAGAAAGTATTTGGTACCCTTCCCCAGATCTGTGCCTTGACACAATCCTGTCTCAGAGCTCTATGGACAATTCCTTCAACCTCATTGCTTAGTTTTTGCTCTGACATTCACTGTCAACTGTGGGACAGGGAGGTGACCAAGAACCCAATAGTCACTCTGACAGAGCTCCAGAGTTCCTCTGTGGGGGTGGGAGAACCTTCCATTAGGACAACCATCTCCGCAGCACTCTACCAATATGCTCGCTTCGAAACAAGCAACACTGAAGCATGCATGAGAGCACCAGCTGTTCCGGATGACTGTGTGATCATGCTCTCGGTAGCAGATGTGAGTAAGACTTTTAAACAGGTCAACGTTCAGAAGGCCATGGGGCTTATGGATTATCAGGGCGTGCACTCAGAGCATGCGCAGACCAACTGGCAAGTGTCTTCACTGACATTTTCAACCTCTGGGTCTGGGTCTGGGTCTGTAATACCCACATGTTTCAAACAGACCACCACAGTCCCTGTGCCAAAGAATGCGAAGGTTACCTGATTAAATGATTACGCCCCATAGCACTCACATCTTTAGCAATAAAGTCCTTTGAAAGGCTGGTCCAGGAAACCCTAGACCCACTCCAATTCGCATACCGCCCCAACAGATCCACAGATGCCGCAATCTCAACTGCACTCCACACTGCTCTTTTCCACCTGGACAAAATAAACACCTGTGTGAGAATGCTGTTAATTGACTACAGCTCAGAGTTCAACACCCTAGTGCCCTCCAAGCTCATCCAAAGCTAAAGACCCTGGGACTAAACACCTCCCTCTGCAACTGGATCCTGGACTTCCTGACGGGCCGACCCCCAGATGGTAAGGGTGGGCAACAACACATCTGCCACGCTGATCCTCAACACCTGGGGCCCTCATGGGTGCGTGCTTAGTCCCCTCCTCTACTCCCTGTTTCCCCATGACTGCGTGGCCAAGCACGACTCCAACACAATCTTTAAGTTTGCTGACGACAAAACAGTGGTAGGCCTGATCACCGACATTGATGAGAGGTCAGAGAACTGGCAGTGTGGTGCCAGGACAACAACCTCTCCCTCAATGTGAGCAAGACTAATGAGATGATAGTGGACTACAGGAAAAGGAGGGCCGAACAGGCCCCCATTAACATCAACAGGGCTGTACTGGAGTGTGTCGAGAGTTTTAAGTTCCTTGGTGTCCACATCATCAACAAACTATCATGGTCCAAACACACCAAGACAGTCGACAACCCCTTTTCCCCCTCAGGAGACTGAATGTGTCCCCAGATTCTTAAAGAATTATAGAGCTGCACCATCAAGAGCATCCTTACCAGTTGCATCACCGCCTGGTATGGCAAATGCTCGGTTTCTGACTGTAAGGCCCTACAGAGGGTAGTGCATACAGCCCAATACATCACTGGGGCCAAGCTTCCTGCCATCCAGGACCTACAGTGGGGCAAAAAAGTATTTAGTCAGCCACCAATTGTGCAAGTTCTCCCACTTAAAAAGATGAGAGAGGCCTGTAATTTTCATCATAGGTACACTTCAACTATGACAGACAAAATGAGAAAAAAAAATCAGAAAATCACATTGTACTATTTTTAATTAATTTATTTGCAAATTATGGTGGAAAATAAGTATTTGGTCACCTACAAACAAGCAAGATTTCTGGCTCTCAAAGACCTGTAACTTCTTCTTTAAGATGCTCCTCTGTCCTCCACTCGTTACCTGTGTTAATGGCACCTGTTTGAACTTGTTATCAGTATGAAAGACACCTGTCCACAACCTCAAACAGTCACATTCAAACTCCACTATGGCCAAGACCAAAGAGCTGTCAAAGGACACCAGAAACAAAATTGTAGACCTGCACCAGGCTGGGAAGACTGAATCTGCAAAAGGTAAGCAGATTGGTTTGAAGAAATCAACTGTGGGAGCAATTATTAGGAAATGGAAGACATACAAGACCACTGATAATCTCCCTCGATCTGGGGCTCCACACAAGATCTCACCCCGTGGGGTCAAAATGATCACAAGAACGGGGAGCAAAAATCCCAGAACCACATGGGGGGACCTAGTGAATGACCTGCAGAGAGCTGGGACCAAAGTAACAAAACCTACCATCAGTAACACACTACGCCGCCAGGGACTCAAATCCTGCAGTGCCAGACGTGTCCCCCTGTTTAAGCCAGTATATGTCCAGGCCCGTCTGAAGTTTGCTAGAGAGCATTTGGATGATCCAGAAGAAGATTGGGAGAATGTCATATGGTCAGATGAAACCAAAATATAACTTTTTGGTAAAAACTCAACTCGTCGTGTTTGGAGGACAAATAATGCGGAGTAGCATCCAAAGAACACCATACCTACTGTGAAGCATGGGGGTGGAAACATCATGCTTAGGGGCTGTTTTTCTGCAAAGGGACCAGGACGACTGATCCGTGTAAAGGAAAGAATGAATGGGGCCATGTATAGTGAGATTTTGAGTGAAAATCTCCTTCCATCAGCAAGGGCATTGAAGATGAAACGTGGCTGGGTCTTTCAGCATGACAATGATCCCAAACACACCGCCCGGGCAATGAAGGAGTGGCTTCGTAAGAAGCATTTCAAGGTCCTGGAGTGGCCTAGCCAGTCTCCAGATCTCAACCCCATAGAAAATCTTTGGAGGGAGTTGAAAGTCCGTGTTGCCCAGCAACAGCCCCAAAACATCACTGCTCTAGAGGAGATCTGCATGGAGAAATGGGACAAAATACCAGCAACAGTGTGTGAAAACCTTGTGAAAACTTACAGAAAATGTTTGACCTCTGTCATTGCCAACAAAGGGTATATAACAAAGTATTGAGATAAACTTTTGTTTTTGACCAAATACTTATTTTCCACCATAATTTGCAAATAAATCATAAAAAATCCTACAATGTGATTTTCTGGATTTTTTTCTTCTCATTTTTTCTGTCATAGTTGAAGTATACCTATGATGAAGATTACAGGCCTCTCTCATATTTTTAAGTGGGAGAACTTGCACAATTGGTGGCTAACTAAAAACTGTTTTGTCCCACTTTATATACTAGCCAGTGTCAGAGGAAGGTCCAAAAAATTGTCAAAGACTTCAGTCACACAAGTCATAGACTGTTCTCTCTGCTACTGCACGACAAGTGGTACCGGAGCGCCAAGTCTAGATCCAAAAGGCTCCTTTACAGCTTCTATCCCCCAAGCTATAACAGCTTCAACCCGGACCCCCCCCCCCCCCCTGTTTTTCGACTGCTGCTACTCGCTGTTTATTATCTATACATAGTCACTTTATCCCAACCTACATGTATAAACTACCTCGACTAACCTGTACCCCCGCACTTTGACTCGGTACCGGTACCCCCTGTACATAGCCTTGTTATTGTTACTTGATTTTATTGTGTTACTTTTTATTTTTCCTTTGGTTTATTTAGTAAATATTTTCTTGACTCTATTTATTGAACTGCTGGTTAAGGGCTTGTGAGTAAGCATTTCACAGTAAGGTCTACACACCTGTTGTATTCGACGCATGTGATAAATAACATTGGATTTATATAGACAGGTGAGTGCCTTTCCAAATCATATCCAATCAATTACATTTACCACATGTGGACTCCAATCAAGTTGTTGAAACATCTCAAGGATGATCAGTGGAAACAGGATGCACCTGAGCTCAATTTCTAGTCTCATAGCAAAGAGTCTGAATACGTATGTAAATAAGCTATTTAAAAATTAAACAATTATATGTACATTTGCAAAAATTTCTACAACCGGTTTTCACTTTGTCATTATGGGGTATTTTGTCGATTGATACAAAACATGAATGTAATCCATTTTAGAACAAGGCTGTAGCATAAAATAAATGTGGAAGAACAGAAGGAGTCGGAATGCATTGTCTGAATTATCCAATCTGTTTGGGCAAATTGATGTAATCTATTTCTGCACATTTGACTAAAAAAAGAAAACAGTCTCTCTGAGCCATCAAGCACAACAGTTACCCACCCGCTGGTTATATGGCCCTGAGGTGACAAGGTAGGGTGGGCCAGCGTACACCTGAAATATTACCTGCCAGTTAGCAGACAAGGTTACACCAAGCAGCTTAAAGTACGAGTGCATTCATTATTCGCATTGGTATGTCATGACTGTGCGATATCGAACCAACAACCTTGGCGTTGCTAGTGCCACACTTTTACCAAATGAGCCACCCAAGACATCACTAAAGGCTCAGTCAGTCACCTGCTTCCTCCTTCTCATTAATATGATCCAGCCTTCCAGTTATAGACAGGCTACTGATTGGTGCAGTCAGGTTTTTTTTTTTGACAAACCCATTCATGTACTAATACACGGTTATTGGATTTCTATGCATCATACGTACATTCTTACCGAGTCAATACTAGCAACCTCACTAAGCCCAACCAGCCACGAGTACTGCAAGCCTACTACAATGTTCCCATTGAGAGTAAAAAGAGCATGTCAGGTCACTCAATGAGAATGTAAAAGTACTTTTAGGCCGTAAATAAAACAAAAAAACTATTGGACTCTTATTACCCTTGGCAGTAGCAGAATGAATGAGTTAATATGTAGTCATTGTGCTGGCTAAATATACTCCTTACAGCCCTCTAACTTACATCAATGGGCTATTCCAAGGTAATGATCAGGACTGTGTGGTCCATTTGCGCAAAATATGGAATGGTGTAAAAATGGGTCTGAGAAGCAGGTGCCAGCGAGCCATTCACGAAGTCATAAGCTGTCCATATGGTGCCTAGAGAAAAAAAATTCTCATTCCCCCATTCATGCGTTACCGCAAAGACCTGGTGATGGTAGGGGATAATGGCATTCTTCTTATTCCAGTCTCTTCTCAGAATCTGCTGTGTTTGGAGTGTATAGGAGAGTTAACACTGAGTCTAGCTATAGCTAGGTTTCCATACAATTGGTGAGATCTTCATGCGAATATTCTCAAATCTGCATAAAAACAATATGCACATTTTCCCACCAGAGATGTGTTTTTATCTAATTGACTTGTTGCAGGTAAAAGGCTGTGCGTGATGACGTAGTGCACATAAAAATAACTTTTGCGGTTAAATTTCCACGTACCGATTAAAAAAAATCTAATTTAAATGAGTTTCCAACCAACTCTACTGATGAACCGTGCCCACTCTGATCTTGGTAAGAGTGCTCTAGCCAACAGCTCGTTAATTCAACAAGGTCAAATCATGATGTCAGTGATCTTTAGGTCAGAAAGTTGGAGCTCTAGAAAGATGCCAGAGTTTCGGGACTTGGAATTCCGAGTTGGATGACCGTTCAAAATGATTTTTCCCAGTCTGAGCTAGTGTTTTACCGAGTTCCCAGTTGTCTTGAACGCACTGTGGTCGGAGATTTCCGAGTTCAACAGTTGTTTTGAACGCAGCATCAGATCCAGACTCATTGCAGAGAAGAAACTAACTTCTGTGGGTGGGGTTGCGTTTGTCAGGGCAAAGAGTTTGGGTAGCCAGGCAAATCTAGCTCATCACCGTGCCCTTCCATCCCCGTGTGTTCATCAAAACGTATTTAATCTGTAGCCTTGTAGTGGGAGGACCACACAACTCATTGCGTGACTCCAAGTTGACTTTGATATGATTATTATATCAATATTTGCTCATAAAGTTGTTTCCACCCCCATTTCTCTCATAATACTTGTCTAGCTTATTTTGTTTGACCGATTTCCATCAGGCCTGTTGTGAATGTACTTTTCTCGCATAAAAGGTTGGATGGAAACCTTGTTTGTAAAAAGGAATTAGAGAGGAATATCTGGTCATGTTAAAAGATTACTTGAAGGTGAATCTAAAAATGTACTATTGCGTTCAGGACTTTTAATTATGGCTGTGACGAAACCAGTATGGCAATCATTTTTCCATGATAACATTTTTTTTACGCTAAGCAGGCCAAACTCTTTGGTCCTCAAAAAACCTGCTGTATGTAAAATATGATGTGTTCTAGATTAGAAAATAAATACATATGACTCTGGATGACAACATAATGATGTTTGTTTCCAACATTAGGGCTGTTTTCCTAAAGAAGTTAAATCCGCTTTGTGTTTTGTGTGTTTCCTTGCCACGATACTAACGAGTATCGCGATACTGGTATCGCCCTTGCCCTACTTTTAATGGAAAAAAATCATTCATCCATTTTGGAATAAGATGATTTAGGTAATGGACACAGGTTGAGAAAACAAATCCTGTCTCTGTGCTCTGTTACTGATGAATGTACTTCTAAAAGCTCGTAAACCCTCTCCATGTCAACCATCTTTTTATTTCTCTTTCTCATTCTTTTCCCCCTCTATTCATGCCTATACTCTTTGTTTTAACATGCACACTCACACCACAGGACAGACAGCTAACCATCATCTACCATTGAAAACTTGGGGAAGAACATTTTATTGCTGGGATTTATTAATGGGTTGAAAAGCAGCAATAACAACACAAAATCCAAATGAATGTGCACAACGACTTGAGATTTGCTTAGAATGCGAACTGAACAGGACACAATCAAATATATTAAGTCATAAATAAATACAAAAAAAATGTGCTGCCAGCCCAAACTGTCATAAAAATGATAGGAATTGAAATGAAGACTGCACAATAAGAAACATAAACATAAAAGAACAGCAACAACCGAAAGGAAGGAACATAGACATCACAGTAAAAACAACATAATCCTGTATCTTAGTAAGGTGCCAGTACTGGGTCTCAAAACTCCACCAGATTCTTTCTTTATTATTAGGTTTCTCTTCACTGTTTTTATGTAAAAAAAAACAACAAAAAACAAATAAGCAATCAACATAATCCAAAATCAGGAGGCCCTAGTACAATATCGATCGACTTCTCCCATTGGTCAAATATTCATGCGTTTTTAGAAACACCATCCAAAAATACTAGATTTTCTAACTTATCAACATTTTCCTCCTCTCCTTACAAAAAAAACGCAAGTACAGCATCGCTTTCTCCAGTCTTTCTCCAATGATCACTTTCTCAACATCAAAAAAAGGTTCAATTTTTTTGTCATGTATTGTAGTACACCGAGAAAATAAATCAGCTCAAATGATCTGTCTGTACAATACAAAAAAAAAAATCTAATGTTATGTACAATATTGACCTGCAAAGGACGACGGCTATGATGCAATAACATATGTAAACATAGTTGTCGTTTTGACACAGTTGACTGTGACAACAGAAAAAAAAAAAGCAAAACTTTTTCACATTGGTTAAGTCTTCGTTAGCCACATTGTTTTCAATATTGTACCAAAAATCTCTCCGACGTCACGACGTTGAATAAACCTCCACACACTGAAAAAATGGGACAAACAGAACGTAACAAATAACTGAATCAGTGTTCTATGGAAAACAAAATAAATTGAAATAAAAATGCTATCTGGGATCTAATGTTCTGTAAAGTATATGATAAAATAAACATAGCATTTTGCCTGCTGCATCCACTCTAGTATGGTTGAATACCCTCTTGATTGTGGATGTCATGCATACTGTAGATTTCAAATCCTTATTTGAGACTGGTGGGGGAAAAAGGTTTTAAAAAAAATGGAGATACATTACTGCACTACCATTCATTATTAAGCATCGACTGGTCAGCCCTGACAATGTCTCTCATCCCTCAAAAAACATAGGGGGGAAGAAATACACCTTAGCCACCAGACACATACCTTCCCTCATATCAATGCTAGGCATAGAAATGGAAATGTTTTATGCTAATTATATTTTGTCTTTCAAACTTTATCTTTAATTAACTGACCATTCGTTCTTATCTTCAGGTCCCTCACACAGATGCCAGCACCACGTCACATACATCTCACATGCATGCTCAGAATGGCCGAAATAATGGTTTGTTTTGTTATTTTACAGGTTTACAATGGACAAGGTTGTTTACGCCAAGGATCACACATCTCTGACAGTCACTTGGGAGGGATAGCGAAGTAACAGTGAAGTATCTTACACTGCCAAACCTCTGGCAACGACTCCGGACAGAGCTCCGTCATCTCGTCACAACAAGGTCTCTTATAGTAGTGTCCCTATCAGCCTGTTTCTCTGTATGCTTACCATAGTGTGCTTTTAGGTCACAGTACATTTGAAAATGTTTAAACTTGGACTCATTCACTTTGAGTTCTCATGAGCAGATTTTGTTTTCCTTTTTGAATTACAGCTCCCAATATGGTACTGTCAAGCGTTTATTCCTATTTTCTCCAAACAGTTTTTTTATATTTTTTTGTTTGCATTCGGGAATGGTTGATTTTTTTCTATACATAGTATTCCTTGTCCTTGTCTTTCGGTCTCTTGCTGCTGGCTCCCTTGGCACCACTGCCCCCGCTGGGCGTTTTATCTTTCACCACGGCACCGTTGGTCTGTGCCGAGTTGCTGATGTAATTCCGTGTCTCGTCTACCTGGTAGGAGCCTTCGTCTCTGTTCCTGTACTTGTACATGGCGTAGAGGAGGATGAGGATGCAGAGTGCTGCGGCCGAGACGATGCCCACCACCATGCCTGTTGTGCTGCTTGATTCTCGTATCACCTCCGAGGCCCCAGGGGGTACCCGCCTTACGACGGGTACGGTGGGTAACGTGGCAGGCACCGTGCGTAGCATGGGCGAGGTGATGAGAGGCCCGCGGGGCTTGGTGCCGTCCAGGTCGAAGGACGTGGTCGGCAGAGGCAGCAGGACAATGTCTGGCTGTAGGGGTTTGATCACCTCGCGGTTGTCCATTTTCCCGGCGGGCAGTTTGGGCGGCGTGCCGTCCGAGGGGAGGGATGCCTCCGCTACAGTGCCCCCGAGGTTGGGTAGAGGCGGGGTGGGTGTAGTCCTACCCGCCTCTGAGGCTTTGCTAGGCCTCAAGTCCTTGGCTTCCCACTTGGGCGCGAGAGCTTTGTAGCCACCTTCATAGGCCGACGTGGTCAAGATCTTATCTGTTACCAGGGAGAAGGTGGTGTAAAAATCTTCATCGTCAGTGGGGGGCAGGCTAGAGTCGAAAGCTTCGCCAGAGCCAAACCCCGATATCACCATTGCATCATCATCATCATCATCATCATCCCCACCACCACCACCATCAAGACCATCATCACAATCATCGCTGCCTCGGTCCGACAAGCAAGGTACCCCCGCCTCAGTGGCCATGGGCAGGGACTCTTTGGTGGCCTCGATAATGGTGAGGACGGGGCGGAGGGTTGGGGGGAGGGGGATGAAAGGAGAATGGGTGGAGACAGGAGGGATGTCTATGGGATCCTCTACAAGTACGGGGATGACTAACTCCCCTCCTGCGAACAGAAACAGAAATAGACACGTTAGAGGACATGCATGACGTTCTGAACGCAGACAATAGCTAATCAATCAAACACCGGAAAGTAATTACGACAAACATAAAAAGCAAAGCGTAACAAAAAACAAACAAAAGGAAATCATGTCAACATTAATTAAAGAAAAATAATAAAGAACAGAAAATACTATACCAGTGCAAATTCAATGAAAACAGAACCAACCAACCAAACAAGACCATAAACTGAAAAGAAACAATAGCCATAAAAATGTATACATTGCATCAAAAGGCTGCAAGGGATGTGCAAGGGTGAGCCAAAATATCAAACATACTTTTTACCACACCTAAACCTCCTACACTTCAAGTTCAATAACAAGTGTACTCTTTTTGTGGACAGAGATATCATTATAGTTGCTGGCTTTGTAGCTCTGGAACCTACACACCAGGGTGTAACTGTATTGATTCTGTCTGGTCTAGCGTTGCCAGTGTCTGGCTGTCTGGATACAATATAAGCTTGAGAAATACACTGACTGTACAAAATGTTCTTTCCATGACATGACATAGACTGACCAGGTGAATCCAGGTGAAAGCTATGCTCCCTTATTGATGTCACTTAAATCCACTTCAATCAGTGTAGATGAAGGGGAGGAAACAGTTTAAAGAAGGATTTTTAATCCTTGAGACAATTGAGACATGGATTGTGTATGTGTGCCATTAAGAGGTCCAAGAGGCTTCTAAACAGCTTCTACCCCCAAGCTATAAGACTCCTGAACACCTAATCAAATGGCCACCCAGACTATTTGCATTGCCCCTCCACCCCCTTTACACTGCTGCTACTCTCTGTCGTTATCATCTATGCATAGTCACTTTAATAACTCTACCTACATGTACATATTACCTCAACTAACCAGTGCCCCCGCACATTGACTCTGTACTGGTATCCCCTGTATATAGTCCCCACATTGACTCTGTACTGATATCCCCTGAATATAGTCTCCACATGGACTCTGTACTGGTACCCCCTGTATATAGTCTCCACATTGACTCTGTACTGGTATCCCCTGTATATAGTCTCCACATTGACTCTGTACTGGTATCTCCTGTATATAGTCTCCACATGGACTCTGTACTGGTATCCCCTGTATATAGTCTCCACATGGACTCTGTACTGGTATCCCCTGTATATAGTCTCCACATTGACTCTGTACTGGTATCCCCTGTATAGAGTATCCACATTGACTCTGTACTGGTATCCCCTGTATATAGTCTCCACATTGACTCTGTACTGGTATCTCCTGTATATAGTCTCCACATTGACTCTATACTGGTATCCCCTGTATATAGTCTCCACATGGACTCTGTACTGGTATCCCCTGTATATAGTCTCCACATTGACTCTGTACTGGTATCTCCTGTATATAGTCTCCACATGGACTCTGTACTGGTATCCCCTGTATATAGTCTCCACGTTGACTCTGTACTGATATCCCCTGTATATAGTCTCCACATTGACTCTGTACTGGTATCCCCTGTATATAGTCTCGACATGGACTCTGTACTGGTATCCCCTGTATATAGTCTCCACATTGACTCTGTACTGGTATCCCCTGTATATAGTCTCCACATTGACTCTGTACTGGTATCTCCTGTATATAGTCTCCACATGGACTCTGTACTGGTATCCCCTGTATATAGTCTCCACATTGACTCTGTATTAATATCCCCTGTATATAGTCTCCACGTTGACTCTGTACTGATATCCCCTGTATATAGTCTCCACATTGACTCTGTACTGGTATCCCCTGTATATAGTCTCGACATGGACTCTGTACTGGTATCCCCTGTATATAGTCTCCACATTGACTCTGTACTGGTATCCCCTGTATATAGTCTCCACATTGACTCTGTACTGGTATCCCCTGTATATAGTCTCCACATTGACTCTGTACTGGTATCCCCTGTATATAGTCTCCACATGGACTCTGTACTGGTATCCCCTGTATATAGTCTCCACATTGACTCTGTACTGGTATCCCATGTATATAGTCTCCACATGGACTCTGTACTGGTATCCCCTGTATATAGTCTCCACATGGACTCTGTACTGGTATCCCCTGTATATAGTCTCCACATGGACTCTGTACTGGTATCCCCTGTATACAGTCTCCACATTGACTCTGTACTGGTATCCCCTGTATATAGTCTCCACATTGACTCTGTACTGGTATCCCATGTATATAGTCTCCACATTGACTCTGTACTGGTATCCCCTGTATATAGTCTCGCTATTGTTATTTTACTGCTGCTCTTTAACTTGTTACTTTTATTTCTTATTCATGTTTTTTATAACTGCATTGCTGGTTAGGGGCTCATAAGTAAGCATTTCACTGTAAGGTCTTCACCTGTTGTATTCGGCGCATGTAACTAATACAATTTGATTTGATTTGTCATGAAGAGGGTGAATGGGCAAGACTAAAGATTTAAGTGCCTTTGAATGGGGTATCGTAGTAGGTCCCAGGCGCACCGGGTTGAGTGTGTCAAGAACAGCAACGCTGCTGGGTTTTTCACGCTCAACAATTTCCTGTGTGTATCAAGAACGGTCCACCACCTAAAGGGCATCCAGCCAACTTGACACAACTGTCAGAAGCATTGGAGTCAACTTGGGCCAGCATCACTGTGGAATGCCTTCGACACCTTGTACAGTCCATGCCCCGACGAATTGAGACTGTTCTGAGGGCATAAGGGGGTGCAACTCAATATTAGGAAAGAGTTCCTAATGTTTTGTACACTCAGTGTATGTTCTAACTCAGGGGTGAGGAACTCTAGTCCTCGATGGCCTGATTGGTGTCACACTTTTTCTCCATCCGTAGAACACAGCTGATTAATCAAATGTCATTCTAAACTAAAATCATGATTAGGTGATTATTGGAGTCAGGTGTGTTAGCTGGGGCTGGGACAAAACTGTGACACCAATCAGGTCCTCGAGAACTGGAATTGCCCACCCCTGTTTCAACTAATAATTCTCAAGTTTTGCTGAAAGGCAAAGATAGCTTGCTCTAGAGTCTTGTAGTTTTTGTAGCTACTGACTTCTCTGCATTCCTAATATAAAGCAATAGGGCATCAGCATGAAGTGAGAAATTGCTATCCCACGTGGGTTTGGATTATTGGCAAATGTAAATAATAATGGAGATAGTGATTAACCTTGTCGGGTTCCTCTAGGGTGCAGAGACCAGGCTACACTTTCTGTAGCTATTGTTAGGGTCTAATTCAATGAAACTGAGCAAAATATTTCTTCTTATATTCATGTTTTCTCTATGGTGACTTCAGTAGGCTTCCACCACTAGCCCCTTGCCTTTTGACTTATCTTATACAGTTACCACAATGGCACAAAGTCACCTGACAGTTCAACAACAACAACTGAATGTTCTGCTTTTATTTATTGTCAAGTGTATTATATCAGTATCAGTTACTGTATGTGTGTTCTTGGCTAGTCTTGGAACATGGCAGTTTGCTATGTATCTATCATTTCTATTACCTTCTCTTGTCCTTTATTATATTATTTTACTATTAGGTTTGTTTCTAAAAACATTCAAAAGTAACATTCAGATGTCGGTTGAATCTGCATAAACCTCTTGCCAAGGTGGCTAGCTTATACACTGCAAAGGCTCGTCACAAACAGGGCACTAAAAGAAGATGCAAATCTCTAATAACAATAAAAATGATACAAAAGAAAACAAAGGGAAAAAAAATACGTAAAGCAAAGCAAACACAGTTCAGACTGTCAAACAGAGTTAGAGCAAACTTCTTCAACATTCACAAACTAAAGGCACAGATACATTTATCCATAAAATTGATTAGTACGTAGAAAGAGGTGAAATAAAGTCAGCTTGAAAAATCATAATAGAGCCTACAAAAAAATAGTTTTGAAAAGGAAGAAAGCATACCATCAATTTTGTGAACTTACATCAACAAATTGCCCGCATGATTTTGGCAGGAAGAAAACAATTTACAAAAGAAAGTTGTGTGAGAATGCTTTTGGACAAGTTAGGTTAGTTTTCTTTTGAACAATTTTGATTAATTGAGTAAGTTATTTCTCTTTTATACAGGATGGTACAGGGAGGAAACAACACATACATCCACACATCATGACATGAAAAATTATCTTCACCATTCTGTTCAGGATTTTTTATTTTTTATAAAAAGAAAACTGTACATCTATAGATAAGTCTTGGCTTTGTGAGAGATAAGCTGCTTTTAAGTAGCTTCTCCATAAATATCTACAGTCTGATTATTGAGCGTTTTTTTTCTCCTTTAACTTGAACTTTGTTGTTCATTAGTTTTGAACGAATGGATGACTGTATCTTTACTTCTCTATGGAAAGGGGGTTGGGGTGGGGAGGTGGGAGGGGGGAGGGAGACCTATGAACAGACTAGGTAAAAAATGACATAGATGGGGGTGAATGTGTACGTCAGTTGCCATGTCCATGTAAAGGTGGCACGAAGCGGCCGGGCGGCATTAGAGCTTTTGGCTGTAAGGAAGGGATGGGGACATACAAACCATGAGCATGTACATGCCCATCTACAGAAGAGAACAGCACTATCAACACAGTTTTTTTTTTACAAACCCTAAGCTGCAACTTCTTTCTTTGCCATGCACAAATTAATAATCAATGAATTCATTCTAATCCAAATGTAATCAAAATTGCTAATTTAAATAACAGGAAAGAATATATCAGTGTAAGAACAGCTTTGAAACAATTTGAAACAGATAGTGGTGAGGATACTTGCATTTGAGTTTTCTTCTATTTTTTCTTAATAAAATGATTTCGTAATCTGTTATTGTATAATGGGTCAGGTGGTTTGGGGAACCAATCAGAGCTGTGGATTTCCAGCCACAGTCGACCAATCAAAATCATTAAGAAAAAATGAAGAAATGTACTCATTAAGATTTAATGTCTTCATAACATTATCAATAGTACTTCTAAGCTAATTATCAGATTGTAAAAGAGGTAATTTGGAGCAATTTCAGTAATTAACATAGATATCCACATATATGTATATTTACATATATGTACAAACAGACAAATCAAAAAAACAATTGGCAAGCAAGAAATTCAAAGCATAAAAAATTCTCACACACTATCAAAGATGAACAACCAGAAAGCACACACTGAGGCAGACGTAGAGAGGAGGGACAGTTCGTAGGGGAAATTGTCACCACCTTCATATAGTAACTAATAATAATAACATTATTATTAGTTATTTCTTTATGAAATACATATCTGTTGTTAGTATTTTTAAAACACAAAACAGGCGTGCAATCTGGGTGTACGTCAGAGAGAGGTTAGGTAATATTGGACATTTTATATTTTTGTTGTTTTTACCATTAGATTCATGGTTAGTGCATGCTTTAAGTAAGTTGCATTTAGGGAGAGTAATATACAGTAACAGTACAGCAAGCTGGGGGTCATGGTGTCAGGAGGGGGTTAAAGGTCACTAGAGGTCATTTACCAAAGGCTGTAGGGTATATTGTTTCAGGCAAAGAACCATTTACTATTACTTACATTAACCATCTGGTAGGAAGAAGGAAAACCATTTGTCATAGTCTTTACCTAATTAATCAACTGGGAAGTTAATTAATTAACGTCGGCTTTTATTACATTTAGTTTAGTTCAGTTTTATGCTAATGCATATCCAACAGCCTTTGCTTGACAGATAAACAATGTTCCGACGAAGTTCCACAAGAGGGCACAAGGAGATGGGGCTATCCAGACCCCATGGGGACAAGAACATTTCTTTTTAGATCTATAGTCCAGGTTCTTCTGCTTTTGGCTCTGGAACAGTTCTCTGAGAGACGTGAGCGGATGAAATGGTATATTTAGGTTTATCACTATGAAAGAGAGCTTTAATATCTTTAGTGTTATTGGTTGGTACTTGCCTTGTGATGTCAATGTGCATGTCACGTTATTTAGCCAACAACATACAGGGTCCGTGGATCACCGCCAAGCCCAGGTGTGTAGTCTAGAGACAATGTACCCTGCTCTGTACACCAATTCAGCGTTTCTGTTGCCATTGTGTGGCTATGGTAATGTTTTAATCAGGAATCGGCTACTTGCCTTGTTGGATAAACAGTAGCATCGCTCACTAAGTGATTTCAGAGTCTGTTTATCTCCATCTACCCTGTATCGTCTTGGCCTTGTTTGCATCCGTACGCTCACTCCTTCATTCCTGAACATCTAAAAGCTTTTGGCAATTGTTAGCTTTCCTGCTAGATCAACAAAACCTTTGCATCCCATCCGAAGGGAGCTGCCTGGGTGTGAGAGAGAGTGTGTGTGTGTGTTTGCGTTTCTGAGAGGTGTGTGTGGCTCTGGGAAGCAAAAGCCTGCCAGAGGACCTTGACGTTTTAGTAAACACTTTAATCCTCTGCGTTAGCTCTCTTACTAGCGCTGCACATTTCACAGTGTTTTACCTCAGCGCAAACACGGCACGTTCTAATGAGTTTGCTTAACGAGACGCCGTTCGTATTCGTTTTCTCAGCTAATGTCAAGACGGAGGGGCTTTGTGCTAAGCCTACAGTGTACACTTCAGCAGACCTGGAGGTACACCTGTTAGTGTTTCCTTTCTCTTTTTCTCGCTCTCTTTCTTTCTCCCATGGTGGTAAAGTCTGGAAAGAAAGAAAGTGTTCCTTCAGACAGACGAAAGCTGATGTAGGATGAGTCAGACTAGACGGGACAAAAGCAGATTGAACAAAACCGCCCTCGACCTCACTAAATCAACTCAAATGTTATTGGTCACGTACACATACAGTACATCCACCTCGATCATCCTTAGGGAACCAGGATGTTGGTCAAGATCTGCAGAGAGCTGCAGTAACTCTCCTCCCCAAGTTTCAGGTTTTATTAGCCGTATGTCCGGGATACACGCGGTAGCTGGAGTTGTCAAACCGGTGAGCAGCTGCCCTTCCAACCCTTCTCACCAAGCCACACCCATCCCACTCAAGTGACAAGGTTCAGAGCGAGAAAGTGTAGGCTGTAGAGAAATAATGACACTAAAATTGAAAAATCACAAACAAAATAGGGAGGATTTCCATCAGCCTAATCAAGGTGTAGATTACATCTTACATACCAGTGTTCAAACTTGTAAACAAGGCTGCATGGGATTTCTGTTCATGTGGCAATGTCGGCTTTAGGTATAATGCCAGGAGCCACCTCCGACACCGCCAAAACAACTGCTATGCGGATGTCGGCTAAAGCGGATCTGATTGAATCCAGCCCTTACTGTCAGAGCATTAAAAGGGATATACAGCACCTGGCTTATTATAACATACAGGTACATCGTGGGAAGTCTGAGCTTTCTACCAAGCATTAACTTAAAAGTTCATCTTTTCCGCTTGAGGTAAATCTCAGCAGCATTCATTTAAGAGAAGATTGACAGCTTGTCAGAATACAGACAGCAAGAAGACTTCACCAGTTTGTGAGGAAGCACCAATGTCCTACTCTACAGGGGTGGGGGGGGGGGGGGGGGGGGGGGGGTTCATGGGGGTGTTCCTTATCCGGGCGTGTGGGTGGCACGTGGCAGTTAACCCAGGGGAGAGATTTTACTTTCAGGGGGGTGTCCTCCTGCCCTATCCCTTAATGGCAGATGGCTAGGATGTTTTTTTTTGTCAGATTGTGCTGTCCTTTGTAGGACAGTGTGGCAGGCTGGCTGGGTGCACTCCGACCTATTAAATTGGCATCCTCCAGCCAGCCACCGCGGTGTAAAGCAGCAAAGCAAGTCCCCTGTTGGCCGGTCGATTTGTCGAAGGGCCATTAAGCTCACCTCACCGCTCCGATGACATGTCAGCTGAATAACCTTTAAACTGATCTGGGGCCTGTGTCGAAGTGACAGTCAGCCCGACGGGGCCTGACGACGGCAGCTCCAGCCAGCCAAGGTCCACTGTAATGCCACTAGGCGGGAGAGAGAGAGAGAGAGTCACTGATCCATCCCGCTCACAGTTCACTCTCTCCTCATCGCGCCCGTCTCCTGCCTGACGCCCCCGCTTCGTCCTGGTCCTTCATATCATCAGCACTACCATCAGCGCTACGATAAAGAAATCATGGGCTACATCGCTCCCGATCTAACACAGCCTCCTCAATGGCTTTTCTTTCCCTGTTTCCCTGCCGTCTCATGTGTTAAAGAGACATGCAGAATTAGGTTAGTCCTCCATTAGATCGCTGGGCCTATTCATCGTCGTTGATACTCTAATCTAATGGCTCACGCGGTTACATTTCATCAGATTTTATTACATGTCGTTTCTCCTTCTGCTGGATGGCTGTCCTGTGTCCTCGTTTTATGCAGGCACCGTGAGACTGAAGGTGGCGCTGTGCAGTTAACTCTCTACTGTACCTGTCGACCTGCCACTCTGCTCTTTGGGTTATTTGAAAAAGAATGTACAATGTCGCCGAATGTTGTACTGGATAAGAACATCAGCTAAGTGACTAAAATGTAAATGTGCAATGTAATGATTGACCGAATTGGTTAGGGTAACCAAAGTGATTGATCATCAGCAGCATCTTTTGTAACGATGACCCCTCACAAGAGACTTGAACAGCATGGCGATTTCCTGGTTGATCAGTCACTTTGTCAACTACTGTAGGGGCTAACATCTATCGTACATTTAGCTGTCTAAACGAGGGTTGATAAGAAAGTAAGTTAGGGGAAGTGTCCTTAATTGTGTTGTCATCTACTTATCGACCGGTACAGTGCACAACTGTAGTTCTTGAAATGGAGTCAGCCCCAGGTGTAGAATATTCTGTTCCTGCACTGTTCCTGTCACTTTCTTGTGGAACTCTCTCAGGACCAGAGGGTAGTTTCAGGTTGACAGTTTTAAAACATAGACAAAACAATCACAGACAAACAGTAAGGACAGACACAACAGGTTGGCAGCCATGCACAGACAAACACAGACACAGAAACAAGACCAGAAGAAGGAGGGGCGACAGTGGCTGGGTTTTAAACCACCACTGTGGCCCCTAAACACATAACAACAGTGGGCAGGGCGGGGCAGGGTTAGCCTGAGAGCAAAGTTATGGGTGGAATTAGAAGCATAGAAAATGGCTGCCAATCAAATTCACATGCATTAGCAAGAAGGAGGAGGAGTCACCGAGAAAGTTACAGGAAGTTAGTCTTCTAGTCTACTGTACATTCACGCACGTATGCATGCCACAAATGCCTTCTACTAGGAGCAACAGATATAGAATAGAAAAACAGATATACTTTGTGGCAATAAAACTATTTTTATGCCATCTGCATTCAAAACAGACATGTATATGCAGAAAGGCTGAGAGAAAGAAGGCGGGGTTGGATGGGGTTGGGTTGGGGTCGGGGTAGGATGTTGTGGGGGCGGGAGTCATTCTTTCACACACAACTTTCTTGAGACAGAATGGGGTTGCCTGCACAAGGCCCAAAAAAGGATGATGGCAAGAAAATATTTTGTTGCCTTTCATTTCCTGTTGTAAATCGAAAATGGGGGATGTTTCAGAATCAGTCTTTAATGGCGCAAAAAACATAAACAAGAAGATGAGTAGGAGAACTGTTGTTTTTTTTCAACCACCAAAATATCATGCGGCACAAGATGAGTCAAAACGGAGGGAGCAGCTCTATCCTGGTAGATGGGCGGATGAGGGCACCAAGATAAACAAATAAATGAGTCCGGACAACTCAAATCATAAGAAATGAGTCAGAAAAGTCAGAAAAGGGTACAGCGGAGGAGAGATGTCCAGAATGCGCTTCACCATGGAAAATTAAAAGATTCAAATGAAAAAGAAACAAAACAAATGAAAAAAACAATGTCATGCAACTGTTAACAGAACCGGAAGCAGGGGATCAGAATGAGGATATGAATTTCTGTGTCAACATGGTGAGAGGTATGTATGTATGACTGTGTACGACTAAATGCAGTTCACTATTATCATCACTATGTGAGGAGGGGGGGGGGGGGGGGTACCAAGTTGACTCAATTCTGACTAACAAGTTCATAGTATACTGTAGTTACTGACTTACTAACATTTTTGCTTTTGAGAAAAGTTGGGTTTTCAGTTTAAACGTTACACTTTTAAATTGTTCAAGCTGTCAGCCATGTCCATTTCATTTCTTTTAGGGTAAATACAGATGTTGTAACTCCATGACACAAGATAACATAAAGTTATCGTATGTATGGCTTTGCAGAGGAAAGTACTTTCTCCCGACAATAGTCAAATCAAAACGACCACATTCAGAAAAAGATAACATTCCTGCTAAAAAACCTTATGCGCAATTTCCACGCAACGAATGTTACAAGAAAACTACAAGATGACAAAGCTCTAGAGATGATAAACTGTGGAATTACTTCCTTATTTATCCCTGTGCACATATTCAGAAACCTATCTAAAAACCTAAATATATAAATAAATAAGCAGAATCGTCGATCCATGATCTTCTACCAGGAATAACCGAATAGGCGAACACAGCGTTTCAATTGGTCTTAATGGAATCATCTTCACATTGTGCTCCGTGAAAAGTGGACATATGTTTCGTAATTAGCCCGGGCATATTTAGGCAGATTAGTGGGGCATTAATTAGTGTTCTATGATGGCATTTTGAAGGACAGCCCAGTAATTAAAACGATTTTGCTCGCTAGTGAATGACTGCCACAGGGCTTCAGGGGAGGAGAGAGAGGGGGAAGAGGTCATTCACACCATAGATATACACTCACTGGCAAGTTTATCTAGTACAGGGTCGGAGCCCCCTTTGCCTCCAGAACAGCCTGAATTATCCAGGGGCATTCTACATGCTGTTGGTAACGTTCTACAGGGATGTTGGTCCATGCTGATGCGATGGCATTACGTAGTTGCTGCAGATTCATGCTGCGAACGGCCCGTTCCATCTCATCCCAAAGATGCTCTATTTGGTTGAGGTGTGGGGACTGCGCTGGCCACTCAGGTACAATGAACTCACTGTCATGTTCCAGGTGATGTTTTTCCACTCCTCAGTTGCCCAGTGGTGGTGATGGCGAGCCGACTGGAGCCGCTTCTTCTTGTTTTTAGCTGATAGGAATGGAACCCACTGCAATAGCCCATCCGTGACAAGGATCGACGAGTTGTGCGTTCCCGGAGATGCGTTTCCGAGATGTACTGAGACATTATTTGTGTGATTGTGGCACATCTGTTAGCTTGCACGATTCTTGCCATTCTCCTTCGACCTCTCTCATCAACGAGCTGTTTTCGCCCACAGGACTGCCGCTGACTGGATGTTTGTTTTGGTTTGTCGCACCATTCTCAGTAAAACCCTAGTCATTTCTATTTCTGTGCTGGTTCACCCACTGAACCAGACAGTATTAGTTAGTACTTATTCATTCTCAGGAGCAATAGGAGTCCATCTGGGTTTATTATCAGACAACAACAACTGGCTAAGCTCTGTTGGGAACATGATTGACAGCTTGATATGAATATTAACATGCATAAAACCCTAAACCCAAGTCGTCTCAAAACAAGTGACATGTTTCCATTTAAAACACACTTAATTATCACCTCTGGTGTAATGTGTTATGATTATTTCACACTACTGTAGAGGGAAGTGAGAGCTACAGTGCCTTCAGAAAGTATTCATACCCCTTGACTCGCTCCACATTTGGTTGTGTTACAGCTTGAATTCAAAATTGAATTCAAAAAAAAATATCTCATTTGCATAAGTATTCACACCCCTGTGCCATGACACTCCAAATTCAGTTGGCTGTCCGACCAAACCCGAGCAACCGGTATTGTGAATACTTTTGAAGACATTTCTGTACTTAATTTTTTTAATACGTTTGCAAAAATGTCTAAAAACATATTTTCACTTTGTCATGATGGGGTACTGGGTGAAGATTGGTAGAAATGATAATATATATTTAATCCATTTTGAGTTCAGGCTGTAACACAACAAAATGTGGAATAAGTAAATTCATATTTTCTAAAGTCCCCCGTACATCTCACTTTAACCTGGTGTCAAAACTATATGTGTTATAGGAGGGGAGAGAGAAAAACGATGCGCACAGAAATTCGAGGATATCTGTTCTCTATTAGAATGTTTCAGGTAAGGCAAGCCTCCGACGTATAAGGAAACAAAGGAACAAACAGGAGAAAGAGAGAGGAGGAGGACTGGGTCTGTTGCAGTTAGTCTGCCACATATCACAGTATCTATGCTGAAAGCATTGTGTTCTTCGAAAAATAGATCTCAAAATGTATCCTTTGTGGAGAAGACGCACACACACGCACAGCAAGAAACATGTCAACCATGTAAAACAGGACAGATACATTTTGAAGCATCAGTTTGGACAGGTGAACATGGAGCTTGATACTAATTTTGTACTTCTTGATTGAAAGTTTGCTCTCTTGAATGCTGAGAGAACAAAATTAGTATTAACAGTTTTCACCATGTTAACGACCAAAGGCCCCATAGCTAAGTGTAACTTAAATTAGAGACTATACTAAAACTACATCACTGACTATAGGCTATCACGCTATACTATATGTGGGTGTGTCTAGAACTATGTATATATGCAGTTACTTACAGGTTGGAGCCTAAACATAACTTCAAACTTTTCTACAGAGGGCATGCTAAGGATATTATCTTACTTTCATCCAACTCCAAAGTGCTTAGAGCTCTTTCCACTCTCCATTTAGCTAAAACCGTAGACTCGTGCCACCGCGTCTCTCGGTGCTTTTAGGGAGTCTTTTACAGTTACACTTTAGGCTCCCGTGGGACATGATGCTTAGAGGAGAACGACCCTCTCTTTTTGGTTTGGGTTGCAAATCAAAGTAAGAAAGAAAGAACGACTGGTAGATCTGAGCAAGCACAACTCGACACACCCATCCCACCTGCGTGTCCGGAATCACACTCCTCCAGATCCTCGTCGTCGCTGGAACACTCCGCCGACGATACTATGTCATCTGTCGTCTGCTGGTGGAAGGGAGACACAGAGACGCACAGAGACAGACAGACGGAGAGAAGACGTCAAAAGAACATGGTGAGACCGAACAGCACATTGAGTCACGAACACACACTGGGAATCACCACAAGTTAAAGATATCTGTATGGAGGCTGTTTTGAATCGGCCGAGCGGAGAAAATCGGAACAAATTGGACAATTTCCTTGTCCCAAATCTTTTATTCCGTCCATCCTCAACCCCAGGACGTGGGTGCTCACATTACACCATGATTCCCGAGTCGATCCCGCCCTGCGTTTCTCGGTTGTCATAGGAAAAAAAATGCAGACACGCAACCGGCGAGCTGCTTTATTAGAGGGCACATTGTTATGTGGAGAAACATCCAGAATATGGACCCGCAAATGGTTGCACAGACTTGAACTTTTAGGGTAATGATATGACCTTTATAATAGAAAAACAGGTTGCTACAGGGGATAGGCTATTTTATTCCAGCCTTTATCTTTTTGGTTTCTGTCATGGTAGGACGCAGAGGTAATATTGAAAAGACTGCGTTCTCTCCACAGCTTCATCAATCTGTCTTCCGTTACCTTGGTCCACATGGTGTGTGTCGTTGTTGCTTTCCTCTTCACCATGATTGGGCGAGTTTGTTGAGCATGGCCCGGTACCCCGGGTGGGTGGAGATTTCACTTAAAGACCAATAGAATGGTCTAAATTGTACAAACTCCGCCCACCCGGGGCACCGGTCCACGCAAAACGAACCCACACATGGTTTTGGTCTCACACGCTGAGTGCTTCTTGGCTATTGGCAGTAGTCCTTGCCCAATCTCGTTGTGGCCCTGCTCATACAACAATATGCTCATTAAAAAATTACCGGGACATCCAGCAAGGGTCTGGAGGATGGAACAGCTATCCTCGGTGCATCCTTGACACGCTCAAACTACACGAGTTCCCAAGTACTGATCCTAGCCCAAGTTCATAGGATTTGACCCTGATCAGGAACATTTGTTGGGAACGGCAAAAACGTGGCAGATTCGTGGTAAAATGGTGTTGTTCCCGGAAACAATCCCCTACTACCATCCCACTCAAGGACATCTAGCCAGCTTATACTGTACGGTACGTTTTCAGAATATTCCAGCCCGGGCTGAGCGCCCTACAGTATATATCATCTCAAGTCAAACATCTTTCATTGTGTTTATTATTCTTTACATAGTGTTCTCTCCTCCCTCTCTGCCTACAGATTGTTTTCCTTTTAGCGTTCCTCTCCTTCCTGCTCCAGTTATTTACAGCCTGCTCCTCCTCTCCTCCTTCCTCTGCAATCAATGGCCTCTCATGAAACACCCAGAGCCACAGATCAGCCTTGTCCTACTGAAACGCTGTGATTTGTGCAGCAGAGAGGGGGAATGGTCGGGGGACGGTGAGTGGATCCCAAATGGCACCCTATTCCCTATTAGTGCACTACGTTTGACCAGGGCACATAGGGCTCTGGTCAAAATTAGTGCACTATATAGGGAATAGGGTGCCATTTGGGATACAGACGGATTTGAGGCGATTGCCGACCGGGTGGATTATCAGCCAACCTCCACTATCCCACAATTCAGATTTATCCCCTCGCCTCTTCTCTTGGGCCTCACCTGGGGAGGACAGAGAGGTCGTATTTCAGCATGGCGGGGAGCGGCGTTTATTAGAAGGGATCAGCAGGTAGATAAAATAAGAGGTGTCACAGAGCAGGGTTATGAAATCACAGCGCTGATTGAGTTTGCAGAGCTGGACCACCACGCAGCCTGCTAGGCTCTAAATATCATTGAGTTTGACAGACTAATGAAACGCGGCTGCTGCTGCCGGCACCTCCTCCGCCATCTCCATGATAGCTGTAGCCGCCCAGGAGAAGGCATGTAGGCAGTTAGGCTCACCACCATGGCCCTGATATGCCGGCGAATACACACACTCCACGGTTAGGGAGTCTATTTATTATAAATATATTCAGAGAGAAAGAGAGAGAGAGAGAGAGAGAGGGGGGGGGGGTGATGTGTGTGTGTGTGTGTGTGTGTGTGTGTGTGTGTGTGTGTGTGTGTGTGTGTGTGTGTGTGTGTGAGAGAGAGAGAGAGAGAGAGACTGAATTGCTGTAAAACGAAAAATATACAGTCCATTCGGAAAATAGTCAGACCCCTTGACTTTTTCCATACTTTGTTACGTTACAGCCTTAATCTAAAGTGGATAAAAACCAGAAATACCTTATTTACATAAGTATTCAGACCCTTTGCTATGAGACTCGAAATTGAGCTCAGGTGCATCATGTTTACATTGATCATCCTTGAGATGTTTTTACAACTTGATTGGAGTCCACCTCTGGTAAATTAAATTGATTGGACATGATTTGTAAAGGCACACACCTATCTATATAAGGTCCCACTATTGGCAGTGCATGTCAAAGCAAAAACCAATCCATGAGGTCAAAGGAATTGCCCGTAGAGCTCCGAGACAGGATTGTGTCAAGGCACAGATCTGGGCAAAGGTACCAAAACTTTTCTGCAGCATTGAAGGTCCCCAAGAACACAGTGGCCTCCATCATTTTTAAATGGAAGAAGTTTGGAACCAACAAGACTCTTCCTAGTGCTGGCCGCCAGGCCAAACTGAGCAATCGGGGGAGAGGGGCCTTGGTCAGGGAGGTGACCAAGAACCCGATCTTCACTCTGGCAGAGCTCCAGAGTTCCTCTGTGGAGATGGGAGAACCTTCCAGAAGGACAACCATCTCTGCAGCACTCCACCAATCAGGCCTTTATGGTAGGGTGGCCAGACGGAAGCCACTCCTCAGTAAAAGACACATGACAGTGGACTTGGAGTTTGCCAAAAGGCACCTAAAGACTCTCAGACCATGGGAAACATGATTCTCTGGTCTGATGAAAACCAGATTAAACTTTTTGGCCTGAATGCCAAGCGTCACGTCTGGAGGAAACCTGGCACCATCCCTATGGTGAAGCATGGGGGAGGCAGCATCATGCTGTGGGGATGTTTTTAAGCGGCAGAGACTGGGAGACTAGTCAGCATCAAGGCAAAGATGAACGGAGAGAGACCCTTGATGAAAACCTGCTCCAGAACGCTCAGGACCTCAGACTGGGGCAAAGGTTTACCTTCCAACAGTACAATGACCCTAAGCACACAGCTAAGACAAAGCAGGAGTGGCTTCAGGACAAGTCCCTGAATGTCCTTTAGCGGCCCAGCCAGAGCCCGGGCTTGAACCCGATCGAACATCTCAGAAGAGACCTGAAAATAGCTGTGCAGCAACGCTCCCCATCCAACCTGACAGAGCTTGAGAGGATCTGCAGAGGAGAATGGGAGAAACTCCCCAAATACAGGTGTGCCAAGCTTGTAGCGTCATACCCAAGAAGACTCAAGGCTGTAATCTCTGCAAAATGTGCTTCACCAAATTACTGAGTAAATGGTCTGAATACCTATGTAAATGTGACATTTCAGTTTTTTTTTAAATATATAAAAAATATAAACGTCTAAAAACCTGTTTTTGCTTTGTCATTATGGGGTATTGTGTGTAGATTAATTAGGGAAAAAAACAATATAATACATTTTAGAATAAGGCTGTAACCTAACAAAATGTGTAAAGTCAAGGGGTCTGAATACTTTCCGACAGCACTGCATATGATATGATTAATTGAAGTCACATTATGGGTGTAAAAAGTCTGTATATTCCTGAGAGAAGATATTGCTTGCAAGTTATTCTGATAGTAAATGCAGGAAAGGACACAGAGTGAAGAGAAGGAAACTAATTCAGAGTTTAAAACAAAGGCTGTTCCACCAATCTCAGTCTCTCCCTACACATCTCAGCTCACTATCCATCCAAATCGTACAGCTGCCCTGGATATATTGTTTCAGCTGTGAGCCCAACACATTCTAGGTCTTTTGTTGCATAAAAACCTCAACTAGCCTGTACCCGGTGCCCCCTATATATAGCCTCGTTATTGTTATTCTTATTGTGTTACTTTTTAGTATTACTTTTTATTTTAGCCTGCTTGGTAAATATTGTCTTCTTCTTGAACTGCACTGTTGGTTAAGGGCTTGTAAGCATTTCACGGTAAAGTCTACACTTGTTGTATTCGGCGCATGTGGCAAATAAAGTTTGATTTGATTTGATTTGTTTCCCCGCTTCAGCCCAAAACATCCTTATGCCTGTACCCATCTACTTGTATGTAACCCATGCTCTGCGCACTGTGCACACTGAACATGTTTGAAGCCTGTGTGCCTGAGGGGGTCTCTGCCCTGAGGCTCTCACCTGTTCTCCAATACGTCTCACAGCATAGAGACGTCGGGGTCTAGGAACAAATGTACCACATTCTCACAGCAGAGGGAACCCACGTCTGAGTTGGAAAACAAACCCCACAACAGGACAAGAGGAGATTGGCCACCGTGCGACAGGCAGTGGGGTTCTCTGTCAGGAAGTAGAGGGATGGCGAGGTGGTGGGTTGATGCTTTCTGTCTGAGTTTAGAGACAAACCCACAACAGGACCACAATAGATGTGACAGGCAGCAGGGTGTTGTGTCAGGCAGTAACAAAGCTATCATGGCTCTCAGCCTGGGAAATGCGTCTCTTACTGGGCTTTGTAATCTCTGTCCTCTCTCTCTGACCCAACCTCACACAGAGGCCAGAATACTAGCAGAACTGAAAAAGAAAAGACTTCAGGGGTTTGGGGTTGGACAAAATAAGGAAAATCTGTGTTGGTTCCTTCACTTTATACAGGCTTGATGAAAGTTCAATGTGGAACGGTTCTGAATCATGCATATCCTCTATTTTTGGAACTTAACGCAGATCAGACTGCCTGACATAGATTACATTCACAGTCAAATCCACAAGGATTTCAACTGAGATGTTTGAGATCGTCTAGGCTTCTGAAGATTTAATCCTCACCTTTGCGCTGATGCCAAACCAATGAACTGATGCCTGCATTATGAATCACACCACCTGTCTCCAAGACGGTCAGAAACATCAATCATTCCAATGCCTGTGCATTGAAGACAGCAATAGTGTTTCCTGCCTATGTATTATGCTATAGTGTAGAATAATGATGTGCATGGCCGGCAGGACTACAGAAAGGGATTTCACAGCTGAAGGAATCTAATTCTCAGGCTAAATCTCCATATTGTAGAGTGGGATATATTTTGGCAACAAGGTTATTTATTTTTTACTGCAATTATTCTCAACAAACTGTCTCATCTTCATTTCTGGAAGCGAGTGTGAGTGTGTGTGGCGGATTGTGTGTGCGTGAGCCGAAGGGGATTACAGGGTGGCGGTGCAGTGTGTGCGCGCGTGTGTGTGTGTACTGGTGTGTTTCAGTGTGTGTGCTTGTGTGTGTGTGAGGCCATGCGGGTTTGCGTAATGTGAATGATTCCAGGCTAATGTACATCTGACATACACCATATAATGGGGTTACATCATCCTTAAACAACAAAGAAATGAGACATAAATTGAGACCGAGACGACAGAGCTCATTATAACAGCCGTTACCTTTGACGTGGGCATTCTACACGGATCCCACTGAGATCAATACAGACAGCTTCCGACACACACGCAGGCACGCACCCACCGTAAACACACACACACACACACTCACACACACACACACACACACACACACACACACACACACACACACACACACACACACACACACACACACACACACACACACACACACACACACACACACACACACACACACACACACACACACACACACACACACACACAGCCTAGCCATTTTCCTTGTGGTGCTACAAAATGGTGGACACGGGTGATTCTCCCTCCCTGTCTGTTTTTAGGGAACTAATCAGTGCTTCCAAGAGTCTCAGAATCATCCAGCCTTGCGCTGCAGCCACCATTATCAGGCTGAGCATATAATTACCACCGGCAACTGAAGAAATCACCAGCTAGACGGCGCAATCAGGCTTGACCCTCCAAAAAAAGGTGTTGATTTGAATCACATTCAGAACAAAACGTTGAGCTAAAAACTAGAAAAAGGCTCTTATCATAGTCACTTTGAGGATGATAAATATTCAAATATTCACTGATGTTTGACACATTTTTTCGCACAGTTTGGAGCACGCAATGAAAACGGTATCTCTATGGCTTGGACGGAGTATGAGAACCAAGTTGAACAGTTAAGTTATTTTGTTGGAGGACAGGAGAGCACAACTTTCACGGGAACACGGGAAGTGCTTTCACAGTTTCATCCATCTCGCTCACACCAGAGGTTAGTGAGGCATGGCAGGTGAGGCGCTGTGAGAACACCGCAGCACACTGCAGCTACAGCAGGACACTGAGAGATCCTCATCGTCAAGGCCACTGCCATTATAGTTACACAACCGTAATATAATCGACCACCCCTGTGTCTTTGTTAAAAACTGTAACAAAGAGAGCGAAAGAAAGAGAGAGAGAGCGAGAGAGAGAGTAAAATTACACATACATAATAGTACAAGAGAGAACACACTATACTTTATTTAATTGAACTGTAGTTGAATGTGTTGGACATCCCAGAACCATTTATTTATTTACATTTGGATATGTACCGCTCTGGGCCATCCTATATTCCCGGTGATCTGATAAGCCCTACTACAGCCCCAACACACCCTGCATGGTGAGACAGTAGAAAGGCAAACATGCTGTAACACTGTCATTTCCCCCTGGGTCTGTAAGAACAACACAACACATCTCTAGCTCAACAGGATCTCTGCTATAGCCCCGGGTTCTATATGAATTATAAGATGGTATAGACCCGTGTCAGAGCCAAAGGAAAGAGATGGTCAAATGTGCTCGTACAAATGTGCTCGTACATTCATATACGGTGACATATCACAAAGCAGGGGTTGTTACGTAGTGCACATTACGCCTAGACTGTTATCTGAGCAAATACCCTGCTCCGCTTTCTACCCAGAGGAAACAGAGGGAAAAGCCTTTGAGGTAGAAGACAACAGCATGCATCTACAAGGCCGCATATCATCTCAAACATCTAAACCCCATTTGCTTTATTTATAATGCAACAACAGAACCCCTATGGCGAAGAGATCTTTTCTTGGCAGGTGAAAACAAAGGAAGCATGAACAAATTCTAACTCAAGCTCTCTCTTTTATAGCCTATGACCATTTCCATTGATATCATCTAGCTGAGTGAGTTGTTGTCGTGGAGATCAGAGTGGCCACAGTAGAGGAAGGGAGGAACGTGGAATAAGAAGCATGTTCCTATTCCCTGGGGCACATTGTTGCGGTAATCATGTAGTAATCAAAAAAAAAGTGTTAAACAAATCAAAATAGATTTTATATTTGAGATTCTTCAGTAGTATAAGTATAAGTAGCCACCCGTTGCCTTGACGACTGCTTTGTATACTCTTGGCATTCTCTCAACCAGCTTCATGAGGTAGTCACCTGGAATGCATTTCAATTAATAGATGTGCCTTAAAGTTATTTTGTCAAATGTATTTTCTTCTTAATGTGTCTGAGCCAATCCGTTGTGTTGTGACAAGGAAGGGTTGGTAAACAGAAGATGCCCTATTTGGTAAAAGACCAAGTCCATATTATTGCATGAACAGCTCATATAAGCAAAGAGGAATGAAAGTCCATAATTACTTTAAGACATGAAGGTCAGTCAATGCGGAAAATTTCAAGAACTTTGAAAGTTTCTTCAAGTGCAGTCGCAAAAATCAATTGCTATGATGAAACTGGCTCTCATCAGGACCGCTACAGGAAAGGAAGACCCAGAGTTACCACTGCTGCAGAGGATAAGTTCATTAGAGTTGCCTGACTCAGAAATTGCAGCACAAATAATGCTTCACAGAGTTCAAGAAACAGACACATCTCAACATCAACTGTTCAGAGGAATCCTTCATGGTTGAATTGCTGCAAGGAAACCACTACTGAAGGACACCAATAAGAAAAAGAGACTTGCTTGGGCCAAAAAACACAAGCAATGGACATTAGATGGGTGGAAATCTGTTCTTTAGTCTGATCAGTCCAAATTTGAGATTTTTGGTTCCAACCACCGTGTCTTTGTGAGACGCAGAGTAGGTGAACGCATGTGTAGTTCCCACCATGAAGCATGGAGGAGGAGGGGTGATGGTGTGGGGGTGCTTTGCTGGTAACACTGTATGTGATATATTTAGAATTCAAGGCACATTTAACCAGCATGGCTACCACAGATTTCTGCAGTGATACTCCATCCCATCTGGTTTGCGCTTAGTGGGACTATCGTTTCTTTTTCAACAGGACAATGACCCAACACACCTCCAGGCTCTGTAAGAGTTATTTGACCAAGAATGAGAGTGATGGAGTGCTGAATCAGATGTCCTGGCCTCCACAATCATCCAGATTGACTGACCTTCATTTCTCTTTGCTTATTTGAGCTGTTCTTACCATAATATGGACATGGTCTTTTACCAAATAGGGCTTCTTCTGTATACCCTACCTTGTCACAACACAACTGATTGACTCAAAAGCATTAAGAAGGAAAGAAATTCCACAAATGAAGAGGTTAACTTTTAACAAGGCACACCTGTTAATTGAAATGCATTCAAGGTGACCTTATGAAGCTGGTTGAGAGAATGCCAAGAGAGTGCAAAGCTGTTGGAACGGCTCAACAGCGAAGCGGTAGGTCACACGAGCTCACAGAACGTGACTGCCGAGTGTTGCTGAAGCGCGTAGGGCCTAGAGATCGTCTGTCCCCGGTTGCAACACTCACTACCGAGTTCCAAATTGCCTCTGGAAGCAATGTCAGCACAATAACAATTCATCTGGAGCTCCATGAATTCTTTTTCCATGGCCGAGCAGACCAAAAAGCCTAAGATCATCATGCGCAATGCCAAGCGTTGGCTGGAGTGGTGTAAAGGTCAACACCATTGGATTCTGGAGCAGTGGAAACGTGTTCTCTGGAGTGATGAATCACGATTCACCATCTGGCAGTCCGTCGGACTAATCTGGGTTTGGCGGATGCCAGGAGTACGCTACCTGCCCCAATGCATAGTGCCAACTGTAAAGTTTGGTGGAGGAGGAATAATGGTCTTGGGCTGTTTTTCATGGTTTGGGCTAGGCCCTTTAGTTCCAGTGAAGGGAAATCTTAATTCAAGAGCATACAATTACATTCTAGACAATTATGTGCTTTCAACTTCTTGGCAACAGTTTGGGAAACAGTTCCTGTTTCAGCATGACAATGTCCAAGTGCACAAATCGAGGTCCATACGGAAATGGTTGGTCGAGATTGGTGTGGAAGAACTTGATTGGCCTGCACAGAGTCCTGACTTCAACCCCATCAAACACCTTTGGGATGAATTGGAACGCCGACTGCGAGCCAGGACTAATCGCCCAACATCAGTGCCCAACCTCACTAATGCTCTTGTTGCTGAATGGAAGCAAGTCCCAGCAGCAATGTTCCAACATCTAGTAGAAAGCCTTCCCAGAAGAGTGGAGGCTGTTATAGCAGCAAAGGGGAACCAACTCCATATGAATGCCCATGATTTTGGAATGAGATGTTCATCTAGCAGACGTCCACATACTTTTGGTCATGCACCGTACGTACAGCACAATTTGTTTTACACCACAGACCCAAGGCATGACAATGACCAGGAACGCTCCTGGAAAACTGAAGCCAGGCTCCCACTCTCCCTTCCCCTCTCCTCCTCTCTACCAAGTCTTGTCTTCTCTTCCCTTTCTCCTCTCCTCTCCACTCTTCTCCTCCCCTCTCTACACTTCTCTCTCTCCTCTCCTTTCCTCTTGTCCCTCTCTCCTCTCATCTCTCCCTCTCCTTTCATTTCCACTACTCTTAAATTGTAGTCATTCAACAGACATTCTTATCCAGAGCCACATACAGATAGCCTGGTGAGACAACCACATATTACAGTCGTAATAAGTACATTTTTCGTCAATAAAGAAGTTATCAGCAAAGTTTGTGAAAAAGTTAGTCTCCTCTCCTCTTCTCCACTCCACTCCTCTCCTCTCCCCTGGTCTCCTCTCCTCTCCTCTCCCCGCCCCCCTCCTCTCCTCCACTCTCCTCCTCTTCCCTCTCTCCTCACCCCTGGTCTCCTCTCCCCGCATCGCCCCTCCTCTCCACTCTCATCCCCTTTCCTCTCTCCTCTCCTCCACTCCACTCCCCTCACCTCCTCTTCCCTATATCCTCCACTCTCCTCCACTACTCCTGTCTCCTCTCCTCCACTCTCCTCCTCTTCCCTCTCTCTACTCCTGTCTCCTCTCCTCTCTCCCCTCTTCCACTCTCCTCCTCCTCTTCCCTCTCTCTACTCCTGTCTCCTCTCCTCTCTCCCCTCTTCCACTCTCCTCCTCCTCTTCCCTCTCTCTACTCCTGTCTCCTCTCCTCTCTCCTCTCTTCCACTCTCCTCCTCCCCCCCTTCCCTCTCTCTACTCCTGTCCCCTCTCCTTTCCCCCAGATAGTAATCTCCTTGCCGGAAGCTTTCATTTCGATTGGCCCATGTCTGATCTGTGTTATCATGTCCAATCTTGGCTTTGACAGGACGACAAGGGAGAGGCTTGTATTACAAGGGGAATCGATGTCATTCAGCCATATAACTATCAATAGGCTGACACAACTATTTTCACTCTCTCCCTCGCAGATAGATGAGAGGGGATAAAGACAGGAGGAGAGGAGGGTGGGAGGTAGGGGCATGTATGTGATAACAGATCACGTGACTTGTATCTGCTCTGTGATTGGACGATACAGACCACAATGCTGTAAAGGATAAGTAGTTAGTTTGCCCCCTAACTCTGGCATGTACACAGTTTTGTCCCCTTGATTTCTTTTTTCTAAAGAGTGTTTTACTATATGATGCTGCTGGATGAGGTCTACAATTACATGATTGCTTTTCGTTAACACAAAATACATTAGCGATTATACAGGGCTGTAATAGAACGCCGGCCCCAAACTATAATACCCTTACAGACGAGGTTCGTTTTCTGATGTTGACTTTGTCCCTTAATATAGTAGATCTATTACAACTAAATGGGTTCTAAAACCAACTCTCAATCTAAAGCCGTGCCCTAAGTGATTTCCAAGATCAAATATTGATATTTCCATTGTGCCGCCCTTGGTGGGCCTTTTCTCACTTCTTTGTCATCTTCTCTCTTTTGCTTCTTCGTCGACCTCCTGCAGTCAGCATTATATATCACAATAAAAAAATAAAAAAAGAGAAGCAGAAAATACATTTAATTTGTTCACACTGTCGCACTCGCATTGCAGTTTCAGTGGAATAGTTTGTGTGGAGTATTTCTTTCTCTGGTCTGGCTTCTGTACACAGAGCTGAGTGCTGAGAGCACTCGAGAGCACGGTTGTTGGCTGGCAGTATCTCAGTCTACGTCTCAAATGGCACCCTACAGTATTCCCTACATAGTGCACTACTTTTGACCAGAGCCCTATGGGCCCTGGTGCACTAAATAGGGAATAGGTTGCCATTCAGGACAAAAGGTACAGTGCAGTCTAATTGCCCGGTGGGCCAGTAGGCAGCCCATATCAAACAGAAGTCGTTTATCTTCCTGTGGAAAAGGAAATGGTCTTTGGACCCGATCCTTAATCACTGGGCCTGCTGCTGCACAGGACAAGGTCATCAGGGAGGGGCTGACAAAACACTCACAAAACACTCAGGGAGAGAGAGAGGGAGAGAAAGAGAGGGACATGGGAGAGAGAGAGAGCAGGGGGAGAGAGAGAAAGAGGAGAGAAAGAGAGGGACAGGGGAGAGAGAGAGAGAGCAGGGGGAGAGAGCGCAAGAGAGGGACAGGGAGAGAGAGAAAGAGGAGAGAGAGAGAGGGGAGAGAAAGAGAGAGAGAGCAGGGGGAGAGAGCGCAAGACAGGGACAGGGGAGAGAGAGAAAGAGGAGAGAAAGAGAGGGACAGGGGAGAGAGAGAGAGAGCAGGGGGAGAGAGCACAAGAGAGGGACAGGGGAGAGAGAGAAAGAGGAGAGAGAGAGAGAGGGGAGAGAAAGAGAGAGAGAGCAGGGGGAGAGAGCGCAAGAGAGGGACAGGGGAGAGAGAGAAAGAGGAGAGAGAGAGAGGGGAGAGAGAGGGGGACAGAGAGAAATAGAGAGAGAGAGAGCAGGGGGAGAGAGCGCAAGAGAGGGACAGGGGAGAGAGAGAGAGAGGAGAGAGAGAGGGGAGAGAGAGAGGGACAGAGAGAAAGAGAGAGAGATGGGAGAAAGAGAGAGCGAGCAAGGGGGAGAGAGAGAGAGGGAGAGACAGGGATAGAGAGTGAGAGAGGGAGAGAGATAAGGGAGAGAGAGAGAGGGACAGGGGGGAGAGAGAGAGAAGGGAGAGAGAGAGGGACAGAGAGAAAGAGAGAGAGAGAGAGCTAGGGGGAGAGATGAGAGAAAGAGAGAGAGAGCGAGGGAAGAGAGAGCGAGAGAGAGAGCAAGGGGGAGAGAGAAAGGGATAGAGAGAGAGAGAGAGAGAGAGAGAGAGAGAGAGAGAGAGAGAGAGAGAGAGAGAGAGAGAGAGAGAGAGAGAGAGAGAGGGACCGCAAGAGAGTGTGAGAGAGAGGGATGAAGAGAGAGAGAGGGACAGGGGAGAGAGAGGGACAGGGGAGAGAGAGAGACAGGGGAGAGCGAAAGAGAGGGACGGGGAGAGAGAGAGAGAGAGAGGGACAGTAGAGAGAGAGGGACAGGGGAGAGCGAAAGAGAGGGACGAAGGAGAGAGAGAGAGAGAGAGTGACAGGGGAGAGCGAGAGAGAGGGACAGGGGAGAGAGAGAGAGAGAGAGAGAGGGGGGGGGGAGGTGAGAGAGAGAGAAAGAGAGAGGGAGAGAGGGAGCGAGAAAGAGAGAGAGAGAGGAAGGAAGGGGGCTGGGAGAGAGTTGAGACTCATCCCATGCTGTGCAGTGTGATATGTGCTATGCAGCTAAAATTAGCGAGGCATACGTTATGTTCTGTATGCTCGCAAGGTTGTTACTGTATAGGGATATTTCAATTATATCTACCAGTGTTGAGAAGTAGGGTCTAGTCACCATGTGTGGTTTCCTGTTTAAAGAGTGAAGTGAGAATAATGGAGGAGGAAAGGTAAGGGCCTGAGAGTCCTGGGTGATCAGAGGATGAGAAGAGGACAGAAGGAGAGAAGGAGAAGAGGGAAGGATGAGAAGTGGAGAGGGTAAGGGAATGGGAAGATTTTTTTAAAAGGAGGATGAGAGGAATGTAGAAGAGAAGATGAGGACAAGAGGTGTGAAGGGATGATTTGAGGGAGGATAGTAGGATAGTAGGGGAAAGAACTCTCTAGGACATGCACACGGGGAGAGGAGAGGAGGAGGAAGGTTGTAAAAGAGGAGAGGATGAGATGAAAGAATAACAAGAAGGGCAGATAGGAAAGGTGGAGGGGATTATTGGAGAGGAGGATGACAGTACTAGACCAGTAGGGGAAAGGCTCTCTGGGACATGTTCCTAGGGAGAGGAGGAGAGGAGAGAACGGGAAGAGGAGAAGGGGAGGATGACAGTACTAGGGCAGTAGGGGAAAGGGCTCTCTAGGACCCAGGGAGAAGAAAGGAGGTCTTGGCCGAGTTATTCTAAGCATCTGTCAGCTATCATACTCTGGTCTCTGGTCAGGGATAATGACTCTGGAACAGGCTCACAACACTATAACAGCTCCAGCTCCCTCAATAATACTGCAAACACAGCAAGAATACTATTTGATTGAATTGAATGGAAGGTTGATGGGGTTGAATTCAAAAAGAGATAGAGTTTGATAAGTTCCCTTGTCCTGTCTTGCATTTGAATGCCTCACCAGCTTCTCTCACAAGGAAGATGCTATCACTTTAAGGCTGCGATACAGAATTGATGTGCTTCGCTCTGCGTCGTTCGTTACGCAGCCCACTAAGCTGAAATCTTTACTTATCACAAATTAAACAACGAGGTCCCTTCTGAGTTCAACCCTTAACGAGCACAACCCCAAATTAAGCATATTCGATTAAGTTTCTATTTAAAAAAGATGAAAGTTGAAAGCATTACAACTAATTGATGAAGAAATTGCATAAAATATACTCTAGAGCCCCTGCTGTACACGATTCCTATTCTCTTTCATGGGCTCATTGGTATGGTTTGCATCCCAAAATAGCACCTTATGTCCTATAGTGCACTACTTTTGAACAGAGCCCTATGTTCCCTGGTCAAAAGTAGTGCACTACATAAGGAACAGGGTGCTATTTGGGAAGCATATGCATTGGCTTGCAACAGGCTGTAGTGTGGTACATAATGCACTGTAACAACTCTCTATGGGCAACAATGGGAATCATCCTCCCCTTTTTCCCCCCATTCAGAATGAACCAGGAAACAGCTGTGCTTAGCCATAACACATTTCATTACCACATCAAAGGCAACGCCACGCCATTTGCATAGTGGGTTTTTACGCTGTGTTATTCACACACACACGCACGCACACACACGCGCACGCACGCACGCACGCACACACACACACACACACACACACACACACACACACACACCACACACACACACTCACACACACTAGTCAGCTGAACTTATAGTAGGCTGGTGAGAACATACACCGATGTGCAGGAGAGATTCATTATTCACATTAAGGCTTTACATCAACTTGGCTGTGAACATGGCCAAGTCAAACCCTGATTTACACGTGCATGCACGCTCACACGCTCACACGCTCTAGCCCCCACCCCACCCCAACCGTCAAACCTTGATTTACCTCGACAGAGACCGACGGTGCTGTGAGGTAGTGGGCTTTCTGACGTGAGGAGGGAAAGAGGACGCAAGAAGCCATCATTCCTTCAAAACTATATATTTATTTTGAAAGAATAGTGCTGCCAAAAGGTGCATCATTTATATGTACAGAACACACGAGTCAGCCACAGTGAGTATGTTCAGTTATGTGTGAAACAACTGTTCAACCCATGCAGTCAGCTATACTGAAAAAAAATATAAACGCAACATGTATAATGTTGGTCCCGTGTATCATGAGCTGAAATAAAAGATCCCGGAGCTTTTCCGTACGCACAAGAAGCGTATTTCTCTAACATTTTGTGCACACATTTGTTTACATCCCTGTTAGTGAACATTTCTCTGTTGCCAAGACAATCCATCCACCTGACAGGTGTGGCATATCAAGAAGCCGATTAAACAGCATGATCATTACACAGGTGTACCTTGTGCTGGGGGACAATGAAAGGCCACTAAAATGTGCAGTTTTGTCACACAACACAATGCCACAGATGTCTCAAGTTTTGAGGGAGCGTGCAATTGGCATGCTGACTGCAGGAATGTCCACCAGAGCTGTTGCCAGAGAATTGCATGTTCATTTCTCTACCATAAGCCGCCTGTAACGTTGTTTTAGAGAATTTGACAGTATGTCCAACCGGCCTCACAACCGCAGACCACACTAGCCTGGGACCTCCACATCTGGCTTCTTCACCTGCGGGATCGTCTGAGACCCGGACAGCTGATGAAACTGAGGAGTATTTCTGTCTGTAATAAAGCCCTTTTGATGGAAGAAACGTATTCTGAATGGCTGGTGGTTGTGCACCTGCCCAGTCATCTAAATTCCATAGATTAGGGCCTAATTAATTTATTTCAATTGACTGATTTCCTTATATGAACTGCAACTCATGAAGTCTTTGAAATTGTTGCATGTTGCGTTTATATTTTTGTTCAGTATAGTTGTGTTGGCAGCCAGCAGCATGATTTGGGATGACCATCTACCTCCTGCTGGCTCTGCTAGTGTCCTATGGTTTAGCTGAGACTAATAGTGTGTGTGTAATTGATGTGGGTGTTGTTGTGTTGTCCCATGGTGTGTAAACGCCCCGTTGTGATGGCTGACAGGACACACATTGACACGCGCACGCGCGCACACACACACACACACACACACACACACACGGTGGATCCGTCTAGCCCAGTGAGACATGGACACATCCATTACACCCACACTCCTGCAGTTCACCCCCGGAGCTGCCTGCTTCTCTGTGTGTGTGTGTGTGTGTGTGTGTATGTGTGTGTGTGTGTGTGTGTGTGTGTGTGTGTGTGTGTGTGTGTGTGTGTGTGTGTGTGTGCGTGTGCTCCCCCCTGATTCCCCCTCACTGAGAGACAAACTGGCACACAGAGGCCTGGCTAGTCTAATGGGCCTCCCTCTAAATACCATCCTCTAATCCCAAGCACTCACACACTCCACAGATAACCCATAAAAGATGTATCCGCACCAGACAAGACCCCCATCAGTGAGGGAACAACGTGTCTTGGCAGTGCTGGGGTGAGATGCTGTGTTAGCAGGCAAGGGAGATAGAGAGAGGAGAGACACCTCTGTTTCTCTATGTTCCGCGGTGTTCCTTTTCAAGATGTGTGTGTTTGTGTTCTTTGGCGCAGACTCCGCTGTGTGTGTTCTCTCTAACAGCCCAGGTTGACCCAGTCCTTAAGGAGCCCTACACACCAGGCAGTAAGGGATCAGGCCCCATCCATCTGCCTAACGGTAGTCTGCTAATTGGGATCAGCGAGCGTTGCCCAGCCACGGCATCCATCTCCCACAATCCAGCGGGAGGACGTGGCGAACACAGAGGCCACCATCCTATAAAGAATGAACACAGAGGCCACCATCCTATAAAGAATGAACACATGGGCCACCATCCTATAAAGACTGAACACATAGGCCACCATCCTATAAAGAATGAATACAGAGGCCACCATCATATAAAGACTGAACACATAGGCCACCATCATATAAAGACTGAACACATAGGCCACCATCCTATAAAGACTGAACACATAGGCCACCATCATATAAAGACTGAACACATAGGCCACCATCATATAAAGACTGAACACATAGGCCACCATCCTATAAAGACTGAACACATAGGCCACCATCATATAAAGACTGAACACATAGGCCACCATCCTATAAAGACTGAACACATAGGCCACCATCCTATAAAGAATGAATACATAGGCCACCATCCTATAAAGACTGAACACATAGGCCACCATCCTATAAAGAATGAATACATAGGCCACCATCATATAAAGACTGAACACATAGGCCACCATCCTATAAAGACTGAACACATAGGCCACCATCATATAAAGACTGAACACATAGGCCACCATCCTATAAAGACTGAACACATAGGCCACCATCATATAAAGACTGAACACATAGGCCACTATCATATAAAGACTGAACACATAGGCCACCATCATATAAAGACTGAACACATAGGCCACCATCATATAAAGACTGAACACATAGGCCACCATCATATAAAGACTGAACACATAGGCCACCATCATATAAAGACTGAACACATAGGCCACCATCCTATAAAGACTGAACACATAGGCCACCATCATATAAAGACTGAACACATAGGCCACCATCCTATAAAGACTGAACACATAGGCCACCATCATATAAAGACTGAACACATAGGCCACCATCCTATAAAGACTGAACACATAGGCCACCATCATATAAAGACTGAACACATAGGCCACCATCATATAAAGACTGAACACATAGGCCACCATCATATAAAGACTGAACACATAGGCCACCATCATATAAAGACTGAACACATAGGCCACCATCATATAAAGACTGAACACATAGGCCACCATCCTATAAAGACTGAACACATAGGCCACCATCATATAAAGACTGAACAGATAGGCTGAACTCTTGGATATGGTGGTTTGAGCACACGCACCACGACTGCAATCTGGACCTTGACACAATTACTGGGAAAACAACTGGCTGAAAACTAACGCAATTATGTAATTGAATGTGTGAGAGACCCCTACTCCCCCTTACCACAACTGTCCTGAGAGATCCCTACTCCCCCTTACCACAACTGTCCTGAGAGATCCCTACTCCCCCTTACCACAACTCTCCTGAGAGATCCCTACTCCTCCTTACCACAACTCTCATGAGAGATCCCTACTCCCCCTTACCACAACTCTCCTGAGAGACCCCTACTCCCCCTTACCACAACTGTCCTGAGAGATCCCTACTCCCCCTTACCACAACTCTCCTGAGAGATCCCTACTCCTCCTTACCACAACTCTCATGAGAGATCCCTACTCCCCCTTACTACAACTCTCCTGAGAGACCCCTACTCCCCCTTACCACAACTGTCCTGAGAGATCCCTACTCCCCCTTACCACAACTCTCCTGAGAGATCCCTACTCCTCCTTACCACAACTCTCATGAGAGATCCCTACTCCCCCTTACCACAACTCTCATGAGAGATCCCTACTCCCCCTTACCACAACTCTCATGAGAGATCCCTACTCCTCCTTACCACAACTCTCATGAGAGATCCCTACTCCCCCTTACCACAACTCTCATGAGAGATCCCTACTCCTCCTTACCACAACTCTCATGAGAGATCCCTACTCCCCCTTACCACAACTCTCATGAGAGATCCCTACTCCTCCTTACCACAACTCTCATGAGAGATCCCTACTCCTCCTTACCACAACTCTCCTGGGAGATCCCTACTCCCCCTTACCACAACTCTCATGAGAGACCCCTACTCCCCCTTACCACAACTCTCATGAGAGATCCCTACTCCTCCTTACCACAACTCTCCTGAGAGATCCCTACTCCCCCTTACCACAACTCTCCTGAGAGATCCCTACTCCTCCTTACCACAACTCTCATGAGAGATCCCTACTCCTCCTTACCACAACTCTCATGAGAGATCCCTACTCCTCCTTACCACAACTCTCCTGAGAGATCCCTACTCCCCCTTACCACAACTCTCATGAGAGATCCCTACTCCTCCTTACCACAACTCTCCTGAGAGATCCCTACTCCCCCTTACCACAACTGTCCTGAGAGACCCCTACTCCCCCTTACCACAACTCTCATGAGAGATCCCTACTCCCCCTTACCACAACTCTCCTGAGAGATCCCTACTCCCCCTTACCACAACTCTCCTGAGAGATCCCTACTCCTCCTTACCACAACTCTCCTGAGAGATCCCTACTCCTCCTTACCACAACTCTCCTGAGAGATCCCTACTCCCCCTTACCACAACTGTCCTGAGAGACCCCTACTCCCCCTTACCACAACTCTCCTGAGAGATCCCTACTCCTCCTTACCACAACTCTCCTGAGAGATCCCTACTCCCCCTTACCACAACTCTCCTGAGAGATCCCTACTCCCCCTTACCACAACTGTCCTGAGAGACCCCTACTCCCCCTTACCACAACTCTCATGAGAGATCCCTACTCCCCCTTACCACAACTCTCATGAGAGATCCCTACTCCCCTTTACCACAACTCTCATGAGAGATCCCTACTCCCCCTTACCACAACTCTCCTGAGAGATCCCTACTCCCCCTTACCACAACTGTCCTGAGAGATCCCTACTCCCCCTTACCACAACTCTCCTGAGAGATCCCTACTCCCCCTTACCACAACTCTCATGAGAGATCCCTACTCCCCCTTACCACAACTCTCCTGAGAGATCCCTACTCCCCCTTACCACAACTCTCATGAGAGATCCCTACTCCCCCTTACCACAACTCTCATGAGAGACCCTACTCCCCCTTACCACAACTCTCCTGAGAGATCCCTACTCCCCCTTACCACAACTCTCCTGAGAGATCCCTACTCCCCCTTACCACAACGCTCATGAGAGATCCCTACTCCCCCTTACCACAACTCTCCTGAGAGATCCCTACTCCCCCTTACCACAACTCTCATGAGAGACCCCTACTCCCCCTTACCACAACTCTCATGAGAGATCCCTACTCCCCCTTACCACAACTCTCCTGAGAGATCCCTACTCCCCCTTACCACAACTCTCATGAGAGATCCCTACTCCCCCTTACCACAACTCTCATGAGAGATCCCTACTCCCCCTTACCACAACTCTCATGAGAGATCCCTACTCCTCCTTACCACAACTCTCATGAGAGATCCCTACTCCCCCTTACCACAAGTCTCATGAGAGATCCCTACTCCCCCTTACCACAACTCTCATGAGAGATCCCTACTCCCCCTTACCACAACTCTCATGAGAGATCCCTACTCCCCCTTACCACAACTCTCATGAGAGATCCCTACTCCCCCTTACCACAACTCTCCTGAGAGATCCCTACTCCCCCTTACCACAACTCTCATGAGAGACCCCTACTCCCCCTTACCACAACTCTCCTGAGAGAACCCTACTCCTCCTTACCACAACTCTCCTGAGAGATCCCTACTCCCCCTTACCACAACTCTCCTGAGAGATCCCTACTCCCCCTTACCACAACTCTCCTGAGAGATCCCTACTCCCCCTTACCACAACTCTCCTGAGAGATCCCTACTCCCCCTTACCACAACTCTCCTGAGAGATCCCTACTCCCCCTTACCACAACTCTCCTGAGAGATCCCTACTCCCCCTTACCACAACTCTCATGAGAGATCCCTACTCCCCCTTACCACAACTCTCCTGAGAGATCCCTACTCCCCCTTACCACAACTCTCCTGAGAGATCCCTACTCCTCCTTACCACAACTCTCATGAGAGACCCCTACTCCCCCTTACCACAACTCTCCTGAGAGATCCCTACTCCTCCTTACCACAACTCTCCTGAGAGATCCCTACTCCTCCTTACCACAACTCTCCTGAGAGATCCCTACTCCTCCTTACCACAACTCTCATGAGAGACCCCTACTCCCCCTTACCACAACTCTCATGAGAGATCCCTACTCCTCCTTTCCACAACTCTCCTGAGAGATCCCTACTCCCCCTTACCACATCTCTCCTGAGAGATCCCTACTCCTCCTTACCACAACTCTCATGAGAGACCCCTACTCCCCCTTACCACAACTCTCCTGAGAGATCCCTACTCCTCCTTACCACAACTCTCCTGAGAGATCCCTACTCCTCCTTACCACAACTCTCATGAGAGACCCCTACTCCCCCTTACCACAACTCTCATGAGAGATCCCTACTCCTCCTTACCACAACTCTCATGAGAGATCCCTACTCCCCCTTACCACAACTCTCCTGAGAGATCCCTACTCCCCCTTACCACAACTCTCATGAGAGATCCCTACTCCCCCTTACCACAACTCTCATGAGAGATCCCTACTCCCCCTTACCACAACTCTCATGAGAGACCCCTACTCCCCCTTACCACAACTCTCATGAGAGACCCCTACTCCCCCTTACCACAACTCTCATGAGAGATCCCTACTCCTCCTTACCACAACTCTCCTGAGAGATCCCTACTCCTCCTTACCACAACTCTCATGAGAGACCCCTACTCCCCCTTACCACAACTCTCATGAGAGACCCCTACTCCCCCTTACCACAACTCTCATGAGAGACCCCTACTCCCCCTTACCACAACTCTCATGAGAGATCCCTACTCCTCCTTACCACAACTCTCCTGAGAGATCCCTACTCCTCCTTACCACAACTCTCATGAGAGATCCCTACTCCTCCTTACCACAACTCTCATGAGAGATCCCTACTCCTCCTTACCACAACTCTCCTGAGAGATCCCTACTCCCCCTTACCACAACTCTCATGAGAGATCCCTACTCCTCCTTACCACAACTCTCCTGAGAGATCCCTACTCCCCCTTACCACAACTGTCCTGAGAGACCCCTACTCCCCCTTACCACAACTCTCATGAGAGATCCCTACTCCCCCTTACCACAACTCTCCTGAGAGATCCCTACTCCCCCTTACCACAACTCTCCTGAGAGATCCCTACTCCTCCTTACCACAACTCTCCTGAGAGATCCCTACTCCTCCTTACCACAACTCTCCTGAGAGATCCCTACTCCCCCTTACCACAACTGTCCTGAGAGACCCCTACTCCCCCTTACCACAACTCTCCTGAGAGATCCCTACTCCTCCTTACCACAACTCTCCTGAGAGATCCCTACTCCCCCTTACCACAACTCTCCTGAGAGATCCCTACTCCCCCTTACCACAACTGTCCTGAGAGACCCCTACTCCCCCTTACCACAACTCTCATGAGAGATCCCTACTCCCCCTTACCACAACTCTCATGAGAGATCCCTACTCCCCTTTACCACAACTCTCATGAGAGATCCCTACTCCCCCTTACCACAACTCTCCTGAGAGATCCCTACTCCCCCTTACCACAACTGTCCTGAGAGATCCCTACTCCCCCTTACCACAACTCTCCTGAGAGATCCCTACTCCCCCTTACCACAACTCTCATGAGAGATCCCTACTCCCCCTTACCACAACTCTCCTGAGAGATCCCTACTCCCCCTTACCACAACTCTCATGAGAGATCCCTACTCCCCCTTACCACAACTCTCATGAGAGACCCTACTCCCCCTTACCACAACTCTCCTGAGAGATCCCTACTCCCCCTTACCACAACTCTCCTGAGAGATCCCTACTCCCCCTTACCACAACGCTCATGAGAGATCCCTACTCCCCCTTACCACAACTCTCCTGAGAGATCCCTACTCCCCCTTACCACAACTCTCATGAGAGACCCCTACTCCCCCTTACCACAACTCTCATGAGAGATCCCTACTCCCCCTTACCACAACTCTCCTGAGAGATCCCTACTCCCCCTTACCACAACTCTCATGAGAGATCCCTACTCCCCCTTACCACAACTCTCATGAGAGATCCCTACTCCCCCTTACCACAACTCTCATGAGAGATCCCTACTCCTCCTTACCACAACTCTCATGAGAGATCCCTACTCCCCCTTACCACAAGTCTCATGAGAGATCCCTACTCCCCCTTACCACAACTCTCATGAGAGATCCCTACTCCCCCTTACCACAACTCTCATGAGAGATCCCTACTCCCCCTTACCACAACTCTCCTGAGAGATCCCTACTCCCCCTTACCACAACTCTCATGAGAGACCCCTACTCCCCCTTACCACAACTCTCCTGAGAGAACCCTACTCCTCCTTACCACAACTCTCCTGAGAGATCCCTACTCCCCCTTACCACAACTCTCCTGAGAGATCCCTACTCCCCCTTACCACAACTCTCCTGAGAGATCCCTACTCCCCCTTACCACAACTCTCCTGAGAGATCCCTACTCCCCCTTACCACAACTCTCCTGAGAGATCCCTACTCCCCCTTACCACAACTCTCCTGAGAGATCCCTACTCCCCCTTACCACAACTCTCATGAGAGATCCCTACTCCCCCTTACCACAACTCTCCTGAGAGATCCCTACTCCCCCTTACCACAACTCTCCTGAGAGATCCCTACTCCTCCTTACCACAACTCTCATGAGAGACCCCTACTCCCCCTTACCACAACTCTCCTGAGAGATCCCTACTCCTCCTTACCACAACTCTCCTGAGAGATCCCTACTCCTCCTTACCACAACTCTCCTGAGAGATCCCTACTCCTCCTTACCACAACTCTCATGAGAGACCCCTACTCCCCCTTACCACAACTCTCATGAGAGATCCCTACTCCTCCTTTCCACAACTCTCCTGAGAGATCCCTACTCCCCCTTACCACATCTCTCCTGAGAGATCCCTACTCCTCCTTACCACAACTCTCATGAGAGACCCCTACTCCCCCTTACCACAACTCTCCTGAGAGATCCCTACTCCTCCTTACCACAACTCTCCTGAGAGATCCCTACTCCTCCTTACCACAACTCTCATGAGAGACACCTACTCCCCCTTACCACAACTCTCATGAGAGATCCCTACTCCTCCTTACCACAACTCTCCTGAGAGATCCCTACTCCCCCTTACCACAACTGTCCTGAGAGACCCCTACTCCCCCTTACCACAACTCTCATGAGAGATCCCTACTCCCCCTTACCACAACTCTCCTGAGAGATCCCTACTCCCCCTTACCACAACTCTCCTGAGAGATCCCTACTCCTCCTTACCACAACTCTCCTGAGAGATCCCTACTCCTCCTTACCACAACTCTCCTGAGAGATCCCTACTCCCCCTTACCACAACTGTCCTGAGAGACCCCTACTCCCCCTTACCACAACTCTCCTGAGAGATCCCTACTCCTCCTTACCACAACTCTCCTGAGAGATCCCTACTCCCCCTTACCACAACTCTCCTGAGAGATCCCTACTCCCCCTTACCACAACTGTCCTGAGAGACCCCTACTCCCCCTTACCACAACTCTCATGAGAGATCCCTACTCCCCCTTACCACAACTCTCATGAGAGATCCCTACTCCCCTTTACCACAACTCTCATGAGAGATCCCTACTCCCCCTTACCACAACTCTCCTGAGAGATCCCTACTCCCCCTTACCACAACTGTCCTGAGAGATCCCTACTCCCCCTTACCACAACTCTCCTGAGAGATCCCTACTCCCCCTTACCACAACTCTCATGAGAGATCCCTACTCCCCCTTACCACAACTCTCCTGAGAGATCCCTACTCCCCCTTACCACAACTCTCATGAGAGATCCCTACTCCCCCTTACCACAACTCTCATGAGAGACCCTACTCCCCCTTACCACAACTCTCCTGAGAGATCCCTACTCCCCCTTACCACAACTCTCCTGAGAGATCCCTACTCCCCCTTACCACAACGCTCATGAGAGATCCCTACTCCCCCTTACCACAACTCTCCTGAGAGATCCCTACTCCCCCTTACCACAACTCTCATGAGAGACCCCTACTCCCCCTTACCACAACTCTCATGAGAGATCCCTACTCCCCCTTACCACAACTCTCCTGAGAGATCCCTACTCCCCCTTACCACAACTCTCATGAGAGATCCCTACTCCCCCTTACCACAACTCTCATGAGAGATCCCTACTCCCCCTTACCACAACTCTCATGAGAGATCCCTACTCCTCCTTACCACAACTCTCATGAGAGATCCCTACTCCCCCTTACCACAAGTCTCATGAGAGATCCCTACTCCCCCTTACCACAACTCTCATGAGAGATCCCTACTCCCCCTTACCACAACTCTCATGAGAGATCCCTACTCCCCCTTACCACAACTCTCATGAGAGATCCCTACTCCCCCTTACCACAACTCTCCTGAGAGATCCCTACTCCCCCTTACCACAACTCTCATGAGAGACCCCTACTCCCCCTTACCACAACTCTCCTGAGAGAACCCTACTCCTCCTTACCACAACTCTCCTGAGAGATCCCTACTCCCCCTTACCACAACTCTCCTGAGAGATCCCTACTCCCCCTTACCACAACTCTCCTGAGAGATCCCTACTCCCCCTTACCACAACTCTCCTGAGAGATCCCTACTCCCCCTTACCACAACTCTCCTGAGAGATCCCTACTCCCCCTTACCACAACTCTCCTGAGAGATCCCTACTCCCCCTTACCACAACTCTCATGAGAGATCCCTACTCCCCCTTACCACAACTCTCCTGAGAGATCCCTACTCCCCCTTACCACAACTCTCCTGAGAGATCCCTACTCCTCCTTACCACAACTCTCATGAGAGACCCCTACTCCCCCTTACCACAACTCTCCTGAGAGATCCCTACTCCTCCTTACCACAACTCTCCTGAGAGATCCCTACTCCTCCTTACCACAACTCTCCTGAGAGATCCCTACTCCTCCTTACCACAACTCTCATGAGAGACCCCTACTCCCCCTTACCACAACTCTCATGAGAGATCCCTACTCCTCCTTTCCACAACTCTCCTGAGAGATCCCTACTCCCCCTTACCACATCTCTCCTGAGAGATCCCTACTCCTCCTTACCACAACTCTCATGAGAGACCCCTACTCCCCCTTACCACAACTCTCCTGAGAGATCCCTACTCCTCCTTACCACAACTCTCCTGAGAGATCCCTACTCCTCCTTACCACAACTCTCATGAGAGACCCCTACTCCCCCTTACCACAACTCTCATGAGAGATCCCTACTCCTCCTTACCACAACTCTCATGAGAGATCCCTACTCCCCCTTACCACAACTCTCCTGAGAGATCCCTACTCCCCCTTACCACAACTCTCATGAGAGATCCCTACTCCCCCTTACCACAACTCTCATGAGAGATCCCTACTCCCCCTTACCACAACTCTCATGAGAGACCCCTACTCCCCCTTACCACAACTCTCATGAGAGACCCCTACTCCCCCTTACCACAACTCTCATGAGAGATCCCTACTCCTCCTTACCACAACTCTCCTGAGAGATCCCTACTCCTCCTTACCACAACTCTCATGAGAGACCCCTACTCCCCCTTACCACAACTCTCATGAGAGACCCCTACTCCCCCTTACCACAACTCTCATGAGAGACCCCTACTCCCCCTTACCACAACTCTCATGAGAGATCCCTACTCCTCCTTACCACAACTCTCCTGAGAGATCCCTACTCCCCCTTACCACAACTCTCATGAGAGACCCCTACTCCCCCTTACCACAACTCTCATGAGAGACCCCTACTCCCCCTTACTACAACTCTCATGAGAGACCCCTACTCCCCCTTACCACAACTCTCATGAGAGACCCCTACTCCCCCTTACCACAACTCTCCTGAGAGATCCCTACTCCCCCTTACCACAACTCTCATGAGAGATCCCTACTCCTCCTTACCACAACTCTCATGAGAGACCCCTACTCCCCCTTACCACAACTCTCCTGAGAGATCCCTACTCCCCCTTACCACAACTCTCCTGAGAGATCCCTACTCCCCCTTACCACAACTCTCATGAGAGATCCCTACTCCCCCTTACCACAACTCTCCTGAGAGATCCCTACTCCTCCTTACCACAACTCTCCTGAGAGATCCCTACTCCTCCTTACCACAACTCTCATGAGAGACCCCTACTCCCCCTTACCACAACTCTCATGAGAGATCCCTACTCCTCCTTTCCACAACTCTCCTGAGAGATCCCTACTCCCCCTTACCACATCTCTCCTGAGAGATCCCTACTCCTCCTTACCACAACTCTCATGAGAGACCCCTACTCCCCCTTACCACAACTCTCCTGAGAGATCCCTACTCCTCCTTACCACAACTCTCCTGAGAGATCCCTACTCCTCCTTACCACAACTCTCATGAGAGACCCCTACTCCCCCTTACCACAACTCTCATGAGAGATCCCTACTCCTCCTTACCACAACTCTCATGAGAGATCCCTACTCCCCCTTACCACAACTCTCCTGAGAGATCCCTACTCCCCCTTACCACAACTCTCATGAGAGATCCCTACTCCTCCTTACCACAACTCTCCTGAGAGATCCCTACTCCTCCTTACCACAACTCTCATGAGAGACCCCTACTCCCCCTTACCACAACTCTCATGAGAGACCCCTACTCCCCCTTACCACAACTCTCATGAGAGACCCCTACTCCCCCTTACCACAACTCTCATGAGAGACCCTACTCCCCCTTACCACAACTCTCCTGAGAGATCCCTACTCCCCCTTACCACAACTCTCCTGAGAGATCCCTACTCCCCCTTACCACAACGCTCATGAGAGATCCCTACTCCCCCTTACCACAACTCTCCTGAGAGATCCCTACTCCCCCTTACCACAACTCTCATGAGAGACCCCTACTCCCCCTTACCACAACTCTCATGAGAGATCCCTACTCCCCCTTACCACAACTCTCCTGAGAGATCCCTACTCCCCCTTACCACAACTCTCATGAGAGACCCCTACTCCCCCTTACCACAACTCTCCTGAGAGAACCCTACTCCTCCTTACCACAACTCTCCTGAGAGATCCCTACTCCCCCTTACCACAACTCTCCTGAGAGATCCCTACTCCCCCTTACCACAACTCTCCTGAGAGATCCCTACTCCCCCTTACCACAACTCTCCTGAGAGATCCCTACTCCCCCTTACCACAACTCTCCTGAGAGATCCCTACTCCCCCTTACCACAACTCTCCTGAGAGATCCCTACTCCCCCTTACCACAACTCTCATGAGAGATCCCTACTCCCCCTTACCACAACTCTCCTGAGAGATCCCTACTCCCCCTTACCACAACTCTCCTGAGAGATCCCTACTCCTCCTTACCACAACTCTCATGAGAGACCCCTACTCCCCCTTACCACAACTCTCCTGAGAGATCCCTACTCCTCCTTACCACAACTCTCCTGAGAGATCCCTACTCCTCCTTACCACAACTCTCCTGAGAGATCCCTACTCCTCCTTACCACAACTCTCATGAGAGACCCCTACTCCCCCTTACCACAACTCTCATGAGAGATCCCTACTCCTCCTTTCCACAACTCTCCTGAGAGATCCCTACTCCCCCTTACCACATCTCTCCTGAGAGATCCCTACTCCTCCTTACCACAACTCTCATGAGAGACCCCTACTCCCCCTTACCACAACTCTCCTGAGAGATCCCTACTCCTCCTTACCACAACTCTCCTGAGAGATCCCTACTCCTCCTTACCACAACTCTCATGAGAGACCCCTACTCCCCCTTACCACAACTCTCATGAGAGATCCCTACTCCTCCTTACCACAACTCTCATGAGAGATCCCTACTCCCCCTTACCACAACTCTCCTGAGAGATCCCTACTCCCCCTTACCACAACTCTCATGAGAGATCCCTACTCCCCCTTACCACAACTCTCATGAGAGATCCCTACTCCCCCTTACCACAACTCTCATGAGAGACCCCTACTCCCCCTTACCACAACTCTCATGAGAGACCCCTACTCCCCCTTACCACAACTCTCATGAGAGATCCCTACTCCTCCTTACCACAACTCTCCTGAGAGATCCCTACTCCTCCTTACCACAACTCTCATGAGAGACCCCTACTCCCCCTTACCACAACTCTCATGAGAGACCCCTACTCCCCCTTACCACAACTCTCATGAGAGACCCCTACTCCCCCTTACCACAACTCTCATGAGAGATCCCTACTCCTCCTTACCACAACTCTCCTGAGAGATCCCTACTCCCCCTTACCACAACTCTCATGAGAGACCCCTACTCCCCCTTACCACAACTCTCATGAGAGACCCCTACTCCCCCTTACTACAACTCTCATGAGAGACCCCTACTCCCCCTTACCACAACTCTCATGAGAGACCCCTACTCCCCCTTACCACAACTCTCCTGAGAGATCCCTACTCCCCCTTACCACAACTCTCATGAGAGATCCCTACTCCTCCTTACCACAACTCTCATGAGAGACCCCTACTCCCCCTTACCACAACTCTCCTGAGAGATCCCTACTCCCCCTTACCACAACTCTCCTGAGAGATCCCTACTCCCCCTTACCACAACTCTCATGAGAGATCCCTACTCCCCCTTACCACAACTCTCCTGAGAGATCCCTACTCCTCCTTACCACAACTCTCCTGAGAGATCCCTACTCCTCCTTACCACAACTCTCATGAGAGACCCCTACTCCCCCTTACCACAACTCTCATGAGAGATCCCTACTCCTCCTTTCCACAACTCTCCTGAGAGATCCCTACTCCCCCTTACCACATCTCTCCTGAGAGATCCCTACTCCTCCTTACCACAACTCTCATGAGAGACCCCTACTCCCCCTTACCACAACTCTCCTGAGAGATCCCTACTCCTCCTTACCACAACTCTCCTGAGAGATCCCTACTCCTCCTTACCACAACTCTCATGAGAGACCCCTACTCCCCCTTACCACAACTCTCATGAGAGATCCCTACTCCTCCTTACCACAACTCTCATGAGAGATCCCTACTCCCCCTTACCACAACTCTCCTGAGAGATCCCTACTCCCCCTTACCACAACTCTCATGAGAGATCCCTACTCCTCCTTACCACAACTCTCCTGAGAGATCCCTACTCCTCCTTACCACAACTCTCATGAGAGACCCCTACTCCCCCTTACCACAACTCTCATGAGAGACCCCTACTCCCCCTTACCACAACTCTCATGAGAGACCCCTACTCCCCCTTACCACAACTCTCATGAGAGACCCCTACTCCCCCTTACCACAACTCTCCTGAGAGATCCCTACTCCCCCTTACCACAACTCTCATGAGAGATCCCTACTCCTCCTTACCACAACTCTCATGAGAGACCCCTACTCCCCCTTACCACAACTCTCCTGAGAGATCCCTACTCCCCCTTACCACAACTCTCCTGAGAGATCCCTACTCCCCCTTACCACAACTCTCATGAGAGATCCCTACTCCCCCTTACCACAACTGTCCTGAGAGATCCCTACTCCCCCTTACCACAACTCTCATGAGAGATCCCTACTCCCCCTTACCACAACTCTCCTGGGAGATCCCTACTCCCCCTTACCACAACTCTTCTGAGAGATCCCTACTCCCCCTTACCACAACTCTCATGAGAGATCCCTACTCCCCCTTACCACAACTCTCCTGAGAGATCCCTACTCCCCCTTACCACAACTCTCCTGAGAGATCCCTACTCCCCCTTACCACAACTCTCATGAGAGATCCCTACTCCTCCTTACCACAACTCTCATGAGAGATCCCTACTCCCCCTTACCACAACTCTCATGAGAGATCCCTACTCCCCCTTACCACAACTCTCCCGAGAGATCCCTACTCCCCCTTACCACAACTCTCCTGAGAGATCCCTACTCCCCCTTACCACAACTCTCATGAGAGATCCCTACTCCCCCTTACCACAACTCTCCTGAGAGATCCCTACTCCCCCTTACCACAACTCTCCTGAGAGATCCCTACTCCTCCTTACCACAACTCTCATGAGAGACCCCTACTCCCCCTTACCACAACTCTCATGAGAGACCCCTACTCCCCCTTACCACAACTCTCATGAGAGACCCCTACTCCCCCTTACCACAACTCTCATGAGAGACCCCTACTCCCCCTTACCACAACTCTCCTGAGAGATCCCTACTCCCCCTTACCACAACTCTCATGAGAGATCCCTACTCCTCCTTACCACAACTCTCATGAGAGACCCCTACTCCCCCTTACCACAACTCTCCTGAGAGATCCCTACTCCCCCTTACCACAACTCTCCTGAGAGATCCCTACTCCCCCTTACCACAACTCTCATGAGAGATCCTTACTCCCCCTTACCACAACTGTCCTGAGAGATCCCTACTCCGCCTTACCACAACTCTCATGAGAGATCCCTACTCCCCCTTACCACAACTCTCCTGGGAGATCCCTACTCCCCCTTACCACAACTCTTCTGAGAGATCCCTACTCCCCCTTACCACAACTCTCATGAGAGATCCCTACTCCCCCTTACCACAACTCTCCTGAGAGATCCCTACTCCCCCTTACCACAACTCTCATGAGAGATCCCTACTCCCCCTTACCACAACTCTCCTGGGAGATCCCTACTCCTCCTTACCACAACTCTTCTGAGAGATCCCTACTCCCCCTTACCACAACTCTCCTGAGAGATCCCTACTCCCCCTTACCACAACTCTCATGAGAGATCCCTACTCCTCCTTACCACAACTCTCATGAGAGACCCCTACTCCCCCTTACCACAACTCTCCTGAGAGATCCCTACTCCCCCTTACCACAACTCTCCTGAGAGATCCCTACTCCCCCTTACCACAACTCTCATGAGAGATCCCTACTCCCCCTTACCACAACTGTCCTGAGAGATCCCTACTCCCCCTTACCACAACTCTCATGAGAGATCCCTACTCCCCCTTACCACAACTCTCCTGGGAGATCCCTACTCCCCCTTACCACAACTCTTCTGAGAGATCCCTACTCCCCCTTACCACAACTCTCATGAGAGATCCCTACTCCCCCTTACCACAACTCTCCTGAGAGATCCCTACTCCCCCTTACCACAACTCTCATGAGAGATCCCTACTCCCCCTTACCACAACTCTCCTGGGAGATCCCTACTCCTCCTTACCACAACTCTTCTAAGAGATCCCTACTCCCCCTTACCACAACTCTCCTGAGAGATCCCTACTCCCCCTTACCACAACTCTCATGAGAGATCCCTACTCCTCCTTACCACAACTCTCATGAGAGATCCCTACTCCCCCTTACCACAACTCTCATGAGAGATCCCTACTCCCCCTTACCACAACTCTCCCGAGAGATCCCTACTCCCCCTTACCACAACTCTCCTGAGAGATCCCTACTCCCCCTTACCACAACTCTCATGAGAGATCCCTACTCCCCCTTACCACAACTCTCCTGAGAGATCCCTACTCCCCCTTACCACAACTCTCCTGAGAGATCCCTACTCCTCCTTACCACAACTCTCATGAGAGACCCCTACTCCCCCTTACCACAACTCTCATGAGAGACCCCTACTCCCCCTTACCACAACTCTCATGAGAGACCCCTACTCCCCCTTACCACAACTCTCATGAGAGACCCCTACTCCCCCTTACCACAACTCTCCTGAGAGATCCCTACTCCCCCTTACCACAACTCTCATGAGATATCCCTACTCCTCCTTACCACAACTCTCATGAGAGACCCCTACTCCCCCTTACCACAACTCTCCTGAGAGATCCCTACTCCCCCTTACCACAACTCTCCTGAGAGATGCCTACTCCCCCTTACCACAACTCTCATGAGAGATCCTTACTCCCCCTTACCACAACTGTCCTGAGAGATCCCTACTCCGCCTTACCACAACTCTCATGAGAGATCCCTACTCCCCCTTACCACAACTCTCCTGGGAGATCCCTACTCCCCCTTACCACAACTCTTCTGAGAGATCCCTACTCCCCCTTACCACAACTCTCATGAGAGATCCCTACTCCCCCTTACCACAACTCTCCTGAGAGATCCCTACTCCCCCTTACCACAACTCTCATGAGAGATCCCTACTCCCCCTTACCACAACTCTCCTGGGAGATCCCTACTCCTCCTTACCACAACTCTTCTGAGAGATCCCTACTCCCCCTTACCACAACTCTCCTGAGAGATCCCTACTCCCCCTTACCACAACTCTCATGAGAGATCCCTACTCCTCCTTACCACAACTCTCATGAGAGATCCCTACTCCCCCTTACCACAACTCTCATGAGAGATCCCTACTCCCCCTTACCACAACTCTCCCGAGAGATCCCTACTCCCCCTTACCACAACTCTCCTGAGAGATCCCTACTCCCCCTTACCACAACTCTCATGAGAGATCCCTACTCCTCCTTACCACAACTCTCCTGAGAGATCCCTACTCCCCCTTACCACAACTCTCATGAGAGATCCCTACTCCCCCTTACCACAACTCTCCTGAGAGATCCCTACTCCCCCTTACCACAACTCTCATGAGAGATCCCTACTCCCCCTTACCACAACTCTCATGAGAGATCCCTACTCCCCCTTACCACAACTCTCATGAGAGATCCCTACTCCCCCTTACCACAACTCTCCTGAGAGACCCCTACTCCCCCTTACCACAACTCTCCTGAGAGATCCCTACTCCCCCTTACCACAACTCTCATGAGAGATCCCTACTCCCCCTTACCACAACTCTCATGAGAGATCCCTACTCCCCCTTACCACAACTCTCATGAGAGATCCCTACTCCCCCTTACCACAACTCTCCTGAGAGATCCCTACTCCTCCTTACCACAACTCTCCTGAGAGATCCCTACTCCTCCTTACCACAACTCTCCTGAGAGATCCCTACTCCCCCTTACCACAACTCTCCTGAGAGATCCCTACTCCCCCTTACCAACAACTCTCCTGAGAGATCCCTACTCCCCCTTACCACAACTCTCCTGAGAGATCCCTACTCCCCCTTACCACAACTCTCCTGAGAGATCCCTACTCCCCCTTACCACAACTCTCCTGAGAGATCCCTACTCCCCCTTACCACAACTCTCATGAGAGATCCCTACTCCCCCTTACCACAACTCTCCTGAGAGATCCCTACTCCCCCTTACCACAACTCTCCTGAGAGATCCCTACTCCTCCTTACCACAACTCTCATGAGAGACCCCCACTCCCCCTTACCACAACTCTCCTGAGAGATCCCTACTCCTCCTTACCACAACTCTCCTGAGAGATCCCTACTCCTCCTTACCACAACTCTCCTGAGAGATCCCTACTCCTCCTTACCACAACTCTCATGAGAGATCCCTACTCCCCCTTACCACAACTCTCCTGAGAGATCCCTACTCCCCCTTACCACAACTCTCCTGAGAGATCCCTACTCCTCCTTACCACAACTCTCATGAGAGATCCCTACTCCTCCTTACCACAACTCTCCTGAGAGATCCCTACTCCTCCTTACCACAACTCTCCTGAGAGATCCCTACTCCTCCTTACCACAACTCTCATGAGAGACCCCTACTCCCCCTTACCACAACTCTCCTGAGAGATCCCTACTCCTCCTTACCACAACTCTCCTGAGAGATCCCTACTCCTCCTTACCACAACTCTCCTGAGAGATCCCTACTCCTCCTTACCACAACTCTCATGAGAGATCCCTACTCCCCCTTACCACAACTCTCCTGAGAGATCCCTACTCCCCCTTACCACAACTCTCCTGAGAGATCCCTACTCCTCCTTACCACAACTCTCATGAGAGACCCCTACTCCCCCTTACCACAACTCTCCTGAGAGATCCCTACTCCTCCTTACCACAACTCTCCTGAGAGATCCCTACTCCTCCTTACCACAACTCTCCTGAGAGATCCCTACTCCTCCTTACCACAACTCTCCTGAGAGATCCCTACTCCTCCTTACCACAACTCTCATGAGAGACCCCTACTCCCCCTTACCACAACTCTCATGAGAGATCCCTACTCCTCCTTACCACAACTCTCATGAGAGATCCCTACTCCCCCTTACCACAACTCTCCTGAGAGATCCCTACTCCCCCTTACCACAACTCTCCTGAGAGATCCCTACTCCCCCTTACCACAACTCTCATGAGAGATCCCTACTCCCCCTTACCACAACTCTCATGAGAGACCCCTACTCCCCCTTACAACAACTCTCCTGAGAGACCCCTACTCCCCCTTACCACAACTCTCATGAGAGATCCCTACTCCTCCTTACCACAACTCTCCTGAGAGATCCCTACTCCTCCTTACCACAACTCTCATGAGAGACCCCTACTCCCCCTTACCACAACTCTCATGAGAGACCCCTACTCCCCCTTACCACAACTCTCATGAGAGACCCCTACTCCCCCTTACCACAACTCTCATGAGAGACCCCTACTCCCCCTTACCACAACTCTCCTGAGAGATCCCTACTCCCCCTTACCACAACTCTCATGAGAGACCCCTACTCCCCCTTACCACAACTCTCCTGAGAGATCCCTACTCCCCCTTACCACAACTCTCATGAGAGATCCCTACTCCCCCTTACCACAACTCTCATGAGAGATCCCTACTCCTCCTTACCACAACTCTCATGAGAGATCCCTACTCCCCCTTACCACAACTCTCATGAGAGACCCCTACTCCCCCTTACCACAACTCTCATGAGAGACCCCTACTCCCCCTTACCACAACTCTCATGAGAGATCCCTACTCCTCCTTACCACAACTGTCCTGAGAGATCCCTACTCCCCCTTACCACAACTATCCTGAGAGATCCCTACTCCTCCTTACCACAACTCTCATGAGAGACCCCTACTCCCCCTTACCACAACTCTCCTGAGAGATCCCTACTTCCCCTTACCACAACTCTCATGAGAGACCCCTACTCCCCCTTACCACAACTCTCATGAGAGATCCCTACTCCTCCTTACCACAACTCTCCTGAGAGATCCCGCACTTCCCCTTACCACAACTCTCATGAGAGACCCCTACTCCCCCTTACCACAACTCTCATGAGAGATCCCTACTCCTCCTTACCACAACTCTCCTGAGAGATCCCTACTGCCCCTTACCACAACTCTCATGAGAGACCCCTACTCCCCCTTACCACAACTCTCCTGAGAGATCCCTACTCCCCCTTACCACAACTCTCATGAGAGACCCCTACTCCCCCTTACCACAACTCTCATGAGAGATCCCTACTCCCCCTTACCACAACTCTCATGAGAGATCCCTACTCCCCCTTACCACAACTCTCATGAGAGATCCCTACTCCCCCTTACCACAACTCTCATGAGAGATCCCTACTCCTCCTTACCACAACTCTCATGAGAGATCCCTACTCCCCCTTACCACAACTCTCCTGAGAGATCCCTACTCCCCCTTACCACAACTCTCCTGAGAGATCCCTACTCCTCCTTACCACAACTCTCATGAGAGATCCCTACTCCCCCTTACCACAACTCTCATGAGAGACCCCTACTCCCCCTTACCACAACTCTCATGAGAGACCCCTACTCCCCCTTACCACAACTCTCATGAGAGATCCCTACTCCTCCTTACCACAACTGTCCTGAGAGATCCCTACTCCCCCTTACCACAACTCTCCTGAGAGATCCCTACTCCTCCTTACCACAACTCTCATGAGAGACCCCTACTCCCCCTTACCACAACTCTCCTGAGAGATCCCTACTTCCCCTTACCACAACTCTCATGAGAGACCCCTACTCCCCCTTACCACAACTCTCATGAGAGATCCCTACTCCTCCTTACCACAACTCTCCTGAGAGATCCCGCACTTCCCCTTACCACAACTCTCATGAGAGACCCCTACTCCCCCTTACCACAACTCTCATGAGAGATCCCTACTCCTCCTTACCACAACTCTCCTGAGAGATCCCTACTGCCCCTTACCACAACTCTCATGAGAGACCCCTACTCCCCCTTACCACAACTCTCCTGAGAGATCCCTACTCCCCCTTACCACAACTCTCATGAGAGACCCCTACTCCCCCTTACCACAACTCTCATGAGAGATCCCTACTCCCCCTTACCACAACTCTCATGAGAGATCCCTACTCCCCCTTACCACAACTCTCATGAGAGATCCCTACTCCCCCTTACCACAACTCTCATGAGAGATCCCTACTCCTCCTTACCACAACTCTCATGAGAGATCCCTACTCCCCCTTACCACAACTCTCATGAGAGATCCCTACTCCTCCTTAACACAACTCTGCTGAGAGATCCCCCACTTCCCCTTACCACAACTCTCCTGAGAGATCCCGCACTTCCCCTTACCACAACTCTCATGAGAGACCCCTACTCCCCCTTACCACAACTCTCATGAGAGATCCCTACTCCTCCTTACCACAACTCTCCTGAGAGATCCCTACTGCCCCTTACCACAACTCTCATGAGAGACCCCTACTCCCCCTTACCACAACTCTCCTGAGAGATCCCTACTCCCCCTTACCACAACTCTCATGAGAGACCCCTACTCCCCCTTACCACAACTCTCATGAGAGATCCCTACTCCCCCTTACCACAACTCTCATGAGAGATCCCTACTCCCCCTTACCACAACTCTCATGAGAGATCCCTACTCCCCCTTACCACAACTCTCATGAGAGATCCCTACTCCTCCTTACCACAACTCTCATGAGAGATCCCTACTCCCCCTTACCACAACTCTCATGAGAGATCCCTACTCCTCCTTACCACAACTCTCCTGAGAGATCCCTACTGCCCCTTACCACAACTCTCATGAGAGACCCCTACTCCCCCTTACCACAACTCTCCTGAGAGATCCCTACTCCCCCTTACCACAACTCTCATGAGAGACCCCTACTCCCCCTTACCACAACTCTCATGAGAGATCCCTACTCCCCCTTACCACAACTCTCATGAGAGATCCCTACTCCTCCTTACCACAACTCTCATGAGAGATCCCTACTCCCCCTTACCACAACTCTCATGAGAGATCCCTACTCCTCCTTAACACAACTCTGCTGAGAGATCCCCCACTTCCCCTTACCACAACTCTCCTGAGAGATCCCCACTCCCCCTTACCACAATTCTTCTGAGAGATCCCTACTCCTCCTTACCACAACTCTCCTGAGAGATCCCTACTCCCCCTTACCACAACTCTCATGAGAGATCCCTACTCCTCCTTACCACAACTCTGCTGAGAGATCCCCCACTTCCCCTTACCACAACTGTCCTGAGAGATCCCCACTCCCCCTTACCACAATTCTCCTGAGAGATCCCTACTCCCCCTTACCACAACTCTCCTGAGAGATCCCTACTCCCCCTTACCACAACTCTCATGAGAGATCCCTACTCCCCCTTACCACAACTCTCCTGAGAGATCCCTACTCCCCCTTACCACAACTCTCCTGAGAGATCCCTACTCCTCCTTACCACAACTCTCATGAGAGACCCCTACTCCCCCTTACCACAACTCTCCTGAGGGATCCCTACTCCTCCTTACCACAACTCTCCTGAGAGATCCCTACTCCTCCTTACCACAACTCTCCTGAGAGATCCCTACTCCTCCTTACCACAACTCTCATGAGAGATCCCTACTCCCCCTTACCACAACTCTCCTGAGAGATCCCTACTCCCCCTTACCACAACTCTCCTGAGAGATCCCTACTCCTCCTTACCACAACTCTCATGAGAGACCCCTACTCCCCCTTACCACAACTCTCCTGAGAGATCCCTACTCCTCCTTACCACAACTCTCCTGAGAGATCCCTACTCCTCCTTACCACAACTCTCCTGAGAGATCCCTACTCCTCCTTACCACAACTCTCATGAGAGACCCCTACTCCCCCTTACCACAACTCTCATGAGAGATCCCTACTCCTCCTTACCACAACTCTCCTGAGAGATCCCTACTCCCCCTTACCACAACTCTCCTGAGAGATCCCTACTCCTCCTTACCACAAGTCTCAAGAGAGACCCCTACTCCCCCTTACCACAACTCTCATGAGAGACCCCTACTCCCCCTTACCACAACTCTCATGAGAGATCCCTACTCCTCCTTACCACAACTCTCATGAGAGATCCCTACTCCCCCTTACCACAACTCTCCTGAGAGATCCCTACTCCCCCTTACCACAACTCTCATGAGAGATCCCTACTCCCCCTTACCACAACTCTCATGAGAGATCCCTACTCCCCCTTACCACAACTCTCATGAGAGACCCCTACTCCCCCTTACAACAACTCTCATGAGAGACCCCTACTCCCCCTTACCACAACTCTCATGAGAGATCCCTACTCCTCCTTACCACAACTCTCCTGAGAGATCCCTACTCCTCCTTACCACAACTCTCATGAGAGACCCCTACTCCCCCTTACCACAACTCTCATGAGAGACCCCTACTCCCCCTTACCACAACTCTCATGAGAGACCCCTACTCCCCCTTACCACAACTCTCCTGAGAGATCCCTACTCCCCCTTACCACAACTCTCATGAGAGACCCCTACTCCCCCTTACCACAACTCTCATGAGAGATCCCTACTCCTCCTTACCACAACTCTCCTGAGAGACCCCTACTCCCCCTTACCACAACTCTCATGAGAGATCCCTACTCCTCCTTACCACAACTCTCCTGAGAGATCCCTACTCCTCCTTACCACAACTCTCATGAGAGACCCCTACTCCCCCTTACCACAACTCTCATGAGAGACCCCTACTCCCCCTTACCACAACTCTCATGAGAGACCCCTACTCCCCCTTACCACAACTCTCATGAGAGATCCCTACTCCTCCTTAACACAACTGTCCTGAGGGATCCCTACTCCCCCTTACCACAACTCTCCTGAGAGATCCCTACTCCTCCTTACCACAACTCTCATGAGAGACCCCTACTCCCCCTTACCACAACTCTCCTGAGAGATCTCTACTTCCCCTTACCACAACTCTCATGAGAGACCCCTACTCCCCCTTACCACAACTCTCATGAGAGATCCCTACTCCTCCTTACCACAACTCTCCTGAGAGATCCCCCACTTCCCCTTACCACAACTCTCATGAGAGACCCCTACTCCCCCTTACCACAACTCTCATGAGAGATCCCTACTCCTCCTTACCACAACTCTCCTGAGAGATCCCTACTGCCCCTTACCACAACTCTCATGAGAGACCCCTACTCCCCCTTACCACAACTCTCCTGAGAGATCCCTACTCCCCCTTACCACAACTCTCATGAGAGACCCCTACTCCCCCTTACCACAACTCTCATGAGAGATCCCTACTCCCCCTTACCACAACTCTCCTGAGAGACCCCTACTCCCCCTTACCACAACTCTCATGAGAGATCCCTACTCCTCCTTACCACAACTCTCCTGAGAGATCCCTACTCCTCCTTACCACAACTCTCATGAGAGACCCCTACTCCCCCTTACCACAACTCTCATGAGAGACCCCTACTCCCCCTTACCACAACTCTCATGAGAGACCCCTACTCCCCCTTACCACAACTCTCATGAGAGATCCCTACTCCTCCTTACCACAACTGTCCTGAGAGATCCCTACTCCCCCTTACCACAACTCTCCTGAGAGATCCCTACTCCTCCTTACCACAACTCTCATGAGAGACCCCTACTCCCCCTTACCACAACTCTCCTGAGAGATCTCTACTTCCCCTTACCACAACTCTCATGAGAGACCCCTACTCCCCCTTACCAGAACTCTCCTGAGAGATCCCTACTGCCCCTTACCACAACTCTCATGAGAGACCCCTACTCCCCCTTACCACAACTCTCCTGAGAGATCCCTACTCCCCCTTACCACAACTCTCATGAGAGACCCCTACTCCCCCTTACCACAACTCTCATGAGAGATCCCTACTCCCCCTTACCACAACTCTCCTGAGAGATCCCTACTCCCCCTTACCACAACTCTCATGAGAGATCCCTACTCCCCCTTACCACAACTCTCATGAGAGATCCCTACTCCCCCTTACCACAACTCTCATGAGAGATCCCTACTCCTCCTTACCACAACTCTCATGAGAGATCCCTACTCCCCCTTACCACAACTCTCATGAGAGATCCCTACTCCTCCTTAACACAACTCTGCTGAGAGATCCCCCACTTCCCCTTACCACAACTGTCCTGAGAGATCCCCACTCCCCCTTACCACAACTGTCCTGAGAGATCCCTACTCCTCCTTACCACAACTCTCCTGAGAGATCCCTACTCCCCCTTACCACAACTCTCCTGAGAGATCCCTACTCCCCCTTACCACAACTCTCCTGAGAGATCCCCACTCCCCCTTACCACAACTGTCCTGAGAGATCCCTACTCCTCCTTACCACAACTCTCCTGAGAGATCCCTACTCCTCCTTACCACAACTCTCCTGAGAGATCCCCACTCCCCCTTACCACAACTCTCATGAGAGATCCCTACTCCTCCTTACCACAACTCTCCTGAGAGATCCCTACTCCTCCTTACCACAACTCTCATGAGAGACCCCTACTCCCCCTTACCACAACTCTCATGAGAGATCCCTACTCCCCCTTACCACAACTCTCATGAGAGATCCCTACTCCCCCTTACCACAACTCTCATGAGAGATCCCTACTCCCCCTTACCACAACTCTCATGAGAGATCCCTACTCCTCCTTACCACAACTCTCATGAGAGATCCCTACTCCCCCTTACCACAACTCTCATGAGAGATCCCTACTCCTCCTTACCACAACTCTGCTGAGAGATCCCCCACTTCCCCTTACCACAACTCTCCTGAGAGATCCCCACTCCCCCTTACCACAATTCTTCTGAGAGATCCCTACTCCCCCTTACCACAACTGTCCTGAGAGATCCCCACTCCCCCTTACCACAACTGTCCTGAGAGATCCCTACTCCTCCTTACCACAACTCTCCTGAGAGATCCCTACTCCCCCTTACCACAACTCTCCTGAGAGATCCCTACTCCCCCTTACCACAACTCTCCTGAGAGATCCCCACTCCCCCTTACCACAACTGTCCTGAGAGATCCCTACTCCTCCTTACCACAACTCTCCTGAGAGATCCCTACTCCTCCTTACCACAACTCTCCTGAGAGATCCCTACTCCCCCTTACCACAACTCTCATGAGAGACCCCTACTCCCCCTTACCACAACTCTCATGAGAGATCCCTACTCCCCCTTACCACAACTCTCCTGAGAGATCCCTACTCCCCCTTACCACAACTCTCCTGAGAGATCCCTACTCCCCCTTACCACAACTCTCCTGAGAGATCCCCACTCCCCCTTACCACAACTGTCCTGAGAGATCCCTACTCCTCCTTACCACAACTCTCCTGAGAGATCCCTACTCCTCCTTACCACAACTCTCCTGAGAGATCCCTACTCCCCCTTACCACAACTCTCATGAGAGACCCCTACTCCCCCTTACCACAACTCTCATGAGAGATCCCTACTCCCCCTTACCACAACTCTCCTGAGAGATCCCTACTCCCCCTTACCACAACTCTCATGAGAGATCCCTAATCCCCCTTACCACAACTCTCATGAGAGATCCCTACTCCCCCTTACCACAACTCTCATGAGAGATCCCTACTCCTCCTTACCACAACTCTCCTGAGAGATCCTTACTCCCCCTTACCACAACTCTCATGAGAGATCCCTACTCCTCCTTACCACAACTCTGCTGAGAGATCCCCCACTTCCCCTTACCACAACTGTCCTGAGAGATCCCCACTCCCCCTTACCACAACTGTCCTGAGAGATCCCTACTCCTCCTTACCACAACTCTCCTGAGAGATCCCTACTCCCCCTTACCACAACTCTCCTGAGAGATCCCTACTCCCCCTTACCACAACTCTCCTGAGAGATCCCCACTCCCCCTTACCACAACTGTCCTGAGAGATCCCTACTCCTCCTTACCACAACTCTCCTGAGAGATCCCTACTCCTCCTTACCACAACTCTCCTGAGAGATCCCTACTCCTCCTTACCACAACTCTCCTGAGAGATCCCTACTCCTCCTTACCACAACTCTCCTGGGAGATCCCTACTCCTCCTTACCACAACTCTCCTGAGAGATCCCCACTCCCCCTTACCACAACTCTCATGAGAGATCCCTACTCCTCCTTACCACAACTCTCCTGAGAGATCCCTACTCCTCCTTACCACAACTCTCATGAGAGACCCCTACTCCCCCTTACCACAACTCTCATGAGAGATCCCTACTCCCCCTTACCACAACTCTCATGAGAGATCCCTACTCCCCCTTACCACAACTCTCATGAGAGATCCCTACTCCCCCTTACCACAACTCTCATGAGAGATCCCTACTCCTCCTTACCACAACTCTCATGAGAGATCCCTACTCCCCCTTACCACAACTCTCCTGAGAGATCCCTACTCCCCCTTACCACAACTGTCCTGAGAGATCCCTACTCCTCCTTACCACAACTCTCCTGAGAGATCCCTACTCCCCCTTACCACAACTCTCCTGAGAGATCCCTACTCCTCCTTACCACAACTCTCCTGAGAGATCCCTACTCCTCCTTACCACAACTCTCCTGAGAGATCCCTACTCCTCCTTACCACAACTCTCCTGGGAGATCCCTACTCCTCCTTACCAAAACTCTCCTGAGAGATCCCTACTCCGCACCAGTGCGTAAACCATGTGTAATGGTTATCTGTTGCATTGATGAAAAGTGTTATGAAATAATGTTCTCCGAAAGCCTGATCCAGGTAGTAGAAGCAATAACGTGAGGTAAATGTCTAATCAATTGTAGCAATGTGTTATTAATAGGTAATAATGAACACAAAAGATCAACTGAGCTAATTAAACACTCCATCATAAAGAAGTGACCCTCTCTAAATGTAACAATGTAATTCATTTCAGCAGGCAACATAAAGACAATGATTTTCGCAACCAATTCTTCTTTTCCATTCATTTTCCCCTCACCAACAATGCAAACCTACCTATTTGAAGATGATGGACGAAACCAATTTCACACCGACGAAAACAACGCAAATTCCTTTCAAACCCACCCCTTCAAGGCCTGGCTCTCTCAGGTAAATTAGATTACAGCTTACAATCCTAATGACCCTCAGACAGTGTGTGTGTGTGTGCGCGCGCTCCGATGTGTGCATGGAGTTAATTGAGAAAGAGACGTTCATCTCCCAGGATAGACTACATAGTTGAAATGAGGAGGATCCCTTGTCGGCTCCCGTTTCCAACCAGAGGCAAACCTAGTACACCATGTCAACAGTGCCTCACACACTTCCACACACTGAGCAAAACAACAACTATATTCAGTAACACCTATGTGGGACTCATTCACAAGGTATATTCATATCTCCCTCTGTCTTTATATGATTAACACTGGGGTCTAATTCATGCTGAGTGTGAATATATGAAAGTACAATGACTCACCATCCACTAGCCTCCTTTCATCTCATCTTTTCCTCCTTTTCCTAAGAAAGGGGGGGGGGGGACTCAAATCCTTAGGATTAGCAATCTGGCTCTGAGGCATAGGATCAAAAACAGATCAAATAAAGTGTGCTAAACAGAGGAGAACACGGAAATACAGTCATTCCAAATACATTTTCTCTCGGCAGCCGCTCAGTCTGTACAGTATCTTCTCTAGGCAGCCGCTCAGTCTACACAGTACCTTCTCTAGGCAGCCTCTCAGTCTATACAGTATCTTCTCTAGGCAGCCTATCAGTCTATACAGTACCTTCTCTAGGCAGCCTCTCAGTCTATACAGTATCTTCTTTCTGCAGATGCTCAGTCTACACAGTACCTTCTCTAGGCAGCCGCTCAGTCTATACAGTATCTTCTCTAGGCAGCCGCTCAGTCTATACAGTATCTTCTCTAGGCAGCCGCTCAGTCTATACAGTATCTTCTCTAGGCAGCCGCTCAGTCTATACAGTATCTTCTCTAGGCAGGCGCTCAGTCTATACAGTATCTTCTCTAGGCAGCCGCTCAGTCTATACAGTATCTTCTCTAGGCAGCCGCTCAGTCTATACAGTATCTTCTCTAGGCAGGCGTTCAGTCTATACAGTATCTTCTCTAGGCAGCCGCTCAGTCTATACAGTATCTTCTCTAGGGAGCAGCTCAGTCTATACAGTATCTTCTCTAGGCAGCTGCTCAGTCTATACAGTATCTTCTCTAGGCAGCCGTTCAGTCTATAAAGTATCTTCTCTAGGCAGCAGCTCAGTCTATACAGTATCTTCTCTAGGCAGCCGCTAAGTCTATATACAGTATCTTCTCTAGGCAGCCGCTCAGTCTATACAGTATCTTCTCTAGGCAACCGCTCAGTCCATACAGTATCTTCTCTAGGCTGCCTCTCAGTCTATACAGTATCTTCTTTCTGCAGATGCTCAGTCTACACAGTACCTTCTCTAGGCAGCCTCTCAGTCTATACAGTATCTTCTCTAGGCAGCCTATCAGTCTATACAGTACCTTCTCTAGGCAGCCTCTCAGTCTATACAGTATCTTCTTTCTGCAGATGCTCAGTATACACAGTACCTTCTCTAGGCAGCCTCTCAGTCTATACAGTATCTTCTTTCTGCAGATGCTCAGTCTACACAGTACCTTCTCTAGGCAGCCTCTCAGTCTATACAGTATCTTCATTCGGCAGATGCTCAGTCTATACAGTATCTTCTTTCGGCAGATGCTCAGTCTACACAGTACCTTCTCCAGGTAGAGTGCAATTCCCCCCCTGCTTACAGAACTGAGCTGGACGTAAATGTCCCTATATCTGTGAACACCTTGATTCACAACCATAAGGTTGATATGCATGATAGGCACTTGACTACAGTTGAAGCTATTGCTTTTGGTTTACCACCTCTGCTTTGGGTTTACCACCTCTGCTTTGGGTTTACCACCTCTGCTTTGGGTTTACCACCTCTGCTTTGGGTTTACCACCTCTGCTTTTAGTTTACCCACCTCTGCTTTGGGTTTACCACCTCTGCTTTGAGTTTACCACCTCTGTTTTGGGTTTACCACCTCTGCTTTGAGTTTACCACCTCTGTTTTGGGTTTACCACCTCTGCTTTGAGTTTACCACCTCTGCTTTGGGTTTACCACCTTTGCTTTGGGTTTACCACCTCTGCTTTGAGTTTACCCACCTCTGCTTTGGGTTTACCACCTCTGCTTTGAGTTTACCACCTCTGCTTTGAGTTTACCCACCTCTGCTTTGGGTTTACCACCTCTGCTTTGGGTTTACCACCTCTGCTTTGGGTTTACCACCTCTGCTTTGGGTTTACCACCTCTGCTTTGGGTTTACTACCTCTGCTTTGGATTTACCACCTCTGCTTTGGGTTTACCACCTCTGTTTTGGGTTTACTACCTCTGCTTTGAGTTTACCACCTCTGCTTTGAGTTTACCACCTCTGCTTTGGGTTTACCACCTCTGTTTTGGGTTTACCACCTCTGCTTTGGGTTTACCACCTCTGCTTTGGGTTTACCACCTCTGCTTTGGGTTTACTACCTCTGCTTTGGGTTTACCACCTCTGCTTTGAGTTTACCACCTCTGCTTTGGGTTTACCACCTCTGCTTTGAGTTTACTACCTCTGCTTTGAGTTTACCACCTCTGCTTTGGGTTTACCACCTCTGCTTTGAGTTTACCACCTCTGCTTTGGGTTTACCACCTCTGCTTTGAGTTTACCACCTCTGTTTTGGGTTTACCACCTCTGCTTTGAGTTTACCACCTCTGCTTTGAGTTTACCACCTCTGTTTTGGGTTTACCACCTCTGCTTTGAGTTTACCACCTCTGTTTTGGGTTTACCACCTCTGCTTTGAGTTTACCACCTCTGCTTTGAGTTTACCACCTCTGCTTTGAGTTTACCACCTCTGCTTTGAGTTCACCACCTCTGTTTTGGGTTTTCCACCTCTGCTTTGAGTTTACCACCTCTGCTTTGAGTTCACCACCTCTGTTTTGGGTTTACCACCTCTGCTTTGAGTTTACCACCTCTGCTTTGAGTTTACCACCTCTGCTTTGGGTTTACCACCTCTGTTTTGGGTTTACTACCTCTGCTTTGGGTTTACCACCTCTGTTTTGGGTTTACCACCTCTGCTTTGAGTTTACCACCTCTGTTTTGGGTTTACCACCTCTGCTTTGAGTTTACCACCTCTGCTTTGAGTTTACCACCTCTGCTTTGGGTTTACTACCTCTGCTTTGGGTTTACCACCTCTGCTTTGGGTTTACCACCTCTGCTTTGGGTTTACCACCTCTGCTTTGAGTTTACCACCTCTGCTTTGAGTTTACCACCTCTGCTTTGGGTTTACCACCTCTGTTTTGGGTTTACCACCTCTGCTTTGAGTTTACCACCTCTGTTTTGGGTTTACCACCTCTGCTTTGGGTTTACCACCTCTGCTTTGGGTTTACCACCTCTGCTTTGGGTTTACCACCTCTGCTTTGAGTTTACCACCTCTGCTTTGGGTTTGCCACCTCTGCTTTGAGGATTTCAGACCTCAAAAGTTGAAGGGGAAAGATTGTGCAATTAGATGGTTACTATTTCAGATGGTGATTATCTTTTCCATTCATTTGGGAACTCTCTCTAATGTTAGCCTCTCCTCTGTCTGATTTCTCATAGCTATGGGGCACAGATGGAACCCAATCTCTGGCCCCTGTGGAGCATCAGTATCATCCTCCCTCTGTGCCAGACATACTGTACTCCCTCTGGGACAGACAGATCACAGATCACTGGATATATTTACCCCTCCATCCCTCCTCTCTACCTGCCCACCCTGTCCCAGCCCGGGCCTACAGGCCTCCCTGAGATCCAGTCCGCCTATCTCCCACAGTGACTATCATTAATTAAGCGTGTGATTGACTCTCTATCTTCTACCCCCACTTTTCTCTCTCTTTCTCCTTCTCTATGTCTCTGTTTCTCTCTGTCTCCCTCTGTCTCTGTTTCTCTCTGTCTCTCTCTGTCTCCCTCTGTCTCTGTTTCTCTCTGTCTCCCTCTGTCTCTGTTTTTCTCTGTCTCCCTCCCCTGCAGTTAGCTCCAATTCAGTCTCTCCATTTCTCTTTTTCTTACTCTCTCTCTCTCTTTCTGTCTCTCTCTCTATCTCTTTCTGTCTCTCTCTCTCTTTCTCAATCTCACACACAAACTCACAGCCAGGTGCCAAGCAAGACTCTGCAGCATCATTTAGTCTACCCCCTCAACTCCACACCTCTCCTCAACCTCCTCCTCGACCTACCCTCTTCCTGTCCTCCTCACCCTGTCTTCCTAAGGTCTGGGATATCTGCCAACTTATACAGGTTCTCCCCTCACCTCTTCTCATGCCACATAGTTGACAATCAACCCGGGAGCTGTAAACCACAGCCCGAGGAAAATTAATTCACAACAGTGTGACACAATGCTCTGAATCAAAATGGCTACAGCCCTGGAACTTGAGGAAGAGTTCCCATATACAGCCAAGAGAGGAGAAAGAATAACATGTATCTAGAGCTTGCAAATGGAGATCGGCCTGGCCCAGGGGCGCAACTTTCACTGGGGACGGTGGGGCCCCTGGTCTGTATTTCTTCTAAAAAAAGGAATTTCTTCTAAAACTAAAGTTGCGCCCCTGGTCTGGCCAATACACATTTGTTAAAAACAACATGACTTGCAAAGCTGGCATGCTTATGCACATTTGTTTATGTGTATGCTTGGTATCAGTCACCAAAATATGCCATTATTCTACAATGAGAAGAGGTGGTCTCATAAAGAAATCATTCATGAGGAAGGAAAGACAGAAAGGAAGGCCATTATTGACTGTCGTCGTGTAATTGATAGTCTGTGGCATAAAACCCTATTTTTCTCCCTAACAATACGGCCTATCTTTCATGGTGACCTTGTTGGTGCAGCAGGCAGGAGAGACAGACAGGCAGGGGAGAGAGAGAAAAGGTTTTGAAATGGATCTGAATCAGCAGGACGGCACTGGCATAATGCCCTATTGATGCCCATAATGTGTGTGTGTGTGTACATGTGTGCCCGCCATTCAGACAGATGGAATACAAGGCAGCAACAGGACGTTCTGCTAGGCTCCTGACATTCATGCCAGACATAATGAAGCTTGACATTGGAGATCATTGATGCTGATGACAGTCCTTTTATAGAGACGCCAAAGCATTCAGTACCTAAGTACAACTGGAAAATGCTGAAGTGGTATTACAGTTGTGCATCCCAAATGGCACCTTAATCCCTGTATAGTGCACTACTTTTGACCATGGAGAGAAGGGTGCCATTTGGGACACAGGCAGAGCATTTCTCGTCTCTTTCCCCTGTGCTGCCCTGAGTTGATGAAGTCCTACAACAGGCAGCGATGACATGAGAGGTCATCATTATTGAGGCGCTGGACAATCTGTTTAAAGGTGCGAGGCAGATAAAAGCTCTTGTGTCTGTCGCTTGGCCCTGTGCTCCAGGGCTCCGGGGAGAGTTATGGCTTTAATATGAACACCGCCAGTTCAATTTGTCCTCCGGGCCTCAACGCAACGCTCACCGTGATTACTTTCTTGGCAAGCCGGAGACATTCATTGGCTTAGAGTCAGGATGCGTTTCACAAAGCCCTCTGTTATATGGCGTGGCAGGGGCAGGGTAGGGAATAAAGGAGGAGAGAGGCATCCATGATGTGTCCCGGATGGCACTATATTCCATACATAGTGCACTAGTTTTGACCAGTCCTATAGGCCCTGGTTAAAAGTAGTGCACTACAAAGGGAATAGGGTGCCACACACTCTCGGGGAGACCGAAATGGGACCCTATCTCCATCCCCAGAGCTGGGGCTAACATGATAGGATAGGCATAGAAATAGAATCTCTAGAATGGGTAAATCCCCACAGGACGTTGAACTAAATGGGAATAACTGTTCTATGGATTCTATTTCTATGGGTAAGGCTGGAAGACCGGCCAAGTTAAACTCGGGCTCACGATATGAGCAATCTTATTGCGATTTGATGTTCCAAACATATTGCTCACTATATGTCTGCTGCAGGGAGACAAGAGACAGCATGAGAAAATTAGTTTTGATTATTCAGGGGAAAGAGAAAAAAAAGATGAAATCATGCTAGCTCGCTATTTAAAAAGAAGATGGAGAACAAGCTATAGGGTGAACAATAGATTGTTTGAGTATGTCCAACATGTAATATGCTGTAACAGTGAACATTTTGCTCATCTCATCTCTCACTCACACATCTCTCCATTCCCTCCCTCCAAGATAATTCCTCTTCCCACCAAACAAACCCCCAGTCTCTCACAAACCTTATCCTTTCTATCTCTTTATTCCCCCAATCCCCTACCTGAATGGTGGGTGGAGAGCGCTGTTTCCTCGTGGTGGTCGTAGACAGAGTGGTGGTGGTCTCTATGAAGGTGGTGGACATCTCAGGTGGCACGGAGGTGGTGGTGCGGGCAGCGCCCCTACTGGTGGGTACATCCCCCACCAATCGCACGCTCCCGTTCACCTTGATGTTGGCGTGGCCTTCGGCAGCCATGTTGAGGACCTTGCGATAGGATTGGATAAACTTTATTGTCTCAGAGTGGACAATTGTCTTAAACACACGATACATTACCCAGTTGACACATATATATAGAGAAATCCGTGGAGGCTGGTGGGAGGAGCTATAGGAGGATGGGCATTGTAATGGCTGGAATGGAATAAATGAAACAGAGTCAAACATGTGGTTTCTATATGTTAAATGGAACACTATTAATTTCATTCCAGCCATTACAATGAGCCCATCCTCCTATAGCTCCTCCCACCAGCCTCCACTGATAGAAATAGGCCTAAACTACACATTACCCGTGTGGGTCCATGTGTGACATTGGGATCAACATTTAAAAATGGTTTGAAACAAAACAAAGAAAAGATTATTATGCAGTTCCACATGTGTACTTAGAGAAATAAATGCATATTAGCTCATAGCTCCACTTACAATAACAGGACTATACATCCTTTAAGCAGGGTTGATTTATACATTAGCAAGTCAAATTCAAGCCCTTTCAGGGACTTATTCAAGCACTTCTTTTAAATATCCAAGAACGTGTGTAGCAAGTAGCCTGGCAGTTAAGGGCATTGGGCCAGTAACCAAAAGGTTGCTGGTTCAAATCCCAGAGCCGACTATGTGAAAAATCTGTTGATGTGCACTTGACCCTAATTGTGCCTGTAAGTCGCTCTGGATAAGAGCTCTGCTTAAATGTCTAAAATTGAATACTTTAGATGTATGTACATATAGCCCTTAATATTGAACCTACACCCACTACCACTTTAAGAATAATGCATTTTTTTAGGCCTTGCAAAAGATTGATTTCAAATTATTATTGTATTCTAAAACAATGTATGTGAGAATAATGTGGACTTGCCTGAATAAATAAATTGGATGCATGCATGACGATTTTTCTGCAGCCTATGTGGACAACACAGGCACATATAATAAATCCATGAAGAGCAGTAGCCTTCATCTCACCATCTCTGTTTTTATAATATAATATACACTGCTCAAAAAAATAAAGGGAACACTTAAACAACACAATGTAACTCCAAGTCAATCACACTTCTGTGAAATCAAACTGCCCACTTAGGAAGCAACAATGATTGACAATAAATTTCACATGCTGTTGTGCAAATGGAATTGACAACAGGTGGAAATTATAGGCAATTAGCAAGACACCCCCAATAAAAGATTGGTTCTGCAGGTGGTGACCACAGACCACTTCTCAGTTCCTATACTTCCTGGCTGATGTTTTGGTCACTTTTGAATGCTGGCGGTGCTTTCACTCTAGTGGTAGCATGAGACGGAGTCTACAACCCACACAAGTGGCTCAGGTAGTGCAGCTCATCCAGGATGGTTTGCTGTGTCTGTCAGCGTAGTGTCCAGAGCATGGAGGCGCTACCAGGAGACAGGCCAGTACATCAGGAGACGTGGAGGAGGCCGTAGGAGGGCAACAACCCAGCAGCAGGACCGCTACCTCCACATTTGTGCAAGGAGGAGCAGGAGGAGCACTGTCAGAGCCCTGCAAAATGACCTCCAGCAGGCCACAAATGTGCATGTGTCTGCTCAAACGGTCAGAAACAGACTCCATGAGGGTGGTATGAGGGCCCGACCTCTACAGGTGGGGCTTGTGCTTACAGCCCAACACCGTGCAGGACGTTTAGCATTTGCCAGAGAACACCAAGATTGGCAAATTCGCCACTGGCGCCCTGTGCTCTTCACAGATGAAAGCAGGTTCACACTGAGCACATGTGACAGACATGACAGAGTCTGGAGACACCGTGGAGAACGTTCTGCTGCCTGCAACGTCATGGTGTGGGGTGGCATTTCTTTGGGGGGCCGCACAGCCCTCCATGTGCTCACCAGAGGTAGCCTGACTGCCATTAGGTACCGAGATGAGATCCTCAGACCCCTTGTGAGACCATATGCTGGTGCGGTTGGCTCTGGGTTCCTCCTAATGCAAGACAATGCTAGACCTCATGTGGCTGGAGTGTTTCAGCTGTTCCTGCAAGAGGAAGGCATTGATGCTATGGACTGGCCCGCCCGTTCCCCAGACCTGAATCCAATTGAGCACATCTGGGACATCATGTCTCGCTCCATCCACCAACGCCACGTTGCACCACAGGATGCTTTAGTCCAGGTCTGGGAGGAGATCCCTCAGGAGACCATCCGCTACCTCATCAGGAGCATGCCCAGGCGTTGTATGGAGGTCATACAGGCACGTGGAGGCCACACACACTACTGAGCCTCATTTTGACTTGTTTTAAGGACATTACATCAAAGTTGGGTCAGCCTGTAGTGTGGTTTTCCACTTTAATTTTGCGTGTGACTCCAAATCCAGACCTCCATGGGTTGATAAATTTGATTTCCATTGATAATTGTTGTGTGATTTTGTTGTCAGCACATTCAACTATGTAAATAAAAAAGTATTTAATAAGAATATTTCATTCATTCAGATCTAGGATGTGTTATTTTAGTTTTCCCTTTATTTTTTTGAGCAGTGTATATTATCTTTTGAAAAATATATATTTTTCACAAAAGTAGTGCACTGGGCCTTATCTAGTATTAGCAGACAGATATAGACATCTGTAGCACCAGCAAAAGTTTATTTTTCCAGCATCTCCACTTGTATAGTTAAGGACAGTATCTTGCCGGATTAAATAGTTGGAATTGTAAGAGATGATAACCTTTCCCTTCCTCTGTGATTGTCATTCTAATGGAATCCAGAAAGAACAAAACCCTGTCCTCAAAAATGTATATCACAAGGTGCAAAGGTGCAAAGACAAAACATCCACCAAATTCAATATTTTTCTTGATCAAGTAACATGGAAACAACCACTTTCTGTGCAGTATTAATTTACCAACCTTACAAACCATTTAATGTAAATGTACATTACTGTATTGTACATAGGCTGGTCATTTATGTTTGTACATGTTGACTTTCCATCACCATGAAGAAAAACAATGACCAATACAGTAATTGAGTACATTGAGACATCACTGGCTCCAGGTCATCTACAAGTCCATGCTAGGTAAAGCTGGTTCACTGGTCACGATGGCAACACCCATCCGTAGCACGCGCTCCAGCAGGTGTATCTCACTGATCATCCCTAAAGCCAACACCTCATTTGGCCGCCTTTCGTTCCAGTTCTCTGCTGCCTGTGACTGGAACGAATTGCAAAAATCGCTGTAGTTGGAGACTTTTATCTCCCTCACCAACTTCAAACATCTGCTATCTGAGCAGCTAACCGAGCGCTGCAGCTGTACATAGCCTATCGGTAAACAGCCCACCCATTTTTACCTACCTCATCCCCATACTGTTTTCATTTATTTACTTTTCTGCTCTTTTGCACACCAATATCTCTACCTGTACATGACCATCTGATCATTTATCACTCCAGAATTGTAATTATTCGCCTACCTCCTCATGCCTTTTGCACACAATGTATATAGACTCCCCTTTTTTTTCTACTGTGTTACTGACTTGTTAATTGTTTACTCCATGTGTAACTCTGTGTTGTCTGTTCACACTGCTATGCTTTATCTTGGCCAGGCTGCAGTTGCAAATGAGAACTTGTTCTCAACTAGCCTACCTGGTTAAATAAAGGTGAAATAAAAAAATAAAAAAATAAAAATAAAGTGGTTTGTGATGATGTGGCTTCGTTGGTAGAGTATGGAGCTTGCAATGCAAGGAGTGACAAACATGAAAATGTATGTTTGGACAAGAGGCCACTAAAACGGAATGAATAGACCATTTCAGTTATCACATAGAAATAAGTTGAATTATGCAAAGTGTTTCAAGAAACTAGAAGACGTATATTAAGGAATTATTTTTTAGATTCCCAAGTATTATCAGATGAACTGTTTTGTGCAGATAATTATCAGACTCAAGTTACAAATGCTGGTAAACACTCAAATAGGTCTACATTTTTTTTTTTTTTTTTTAAACAACACAAAATTAGTGCACTGGGCCTTTACTAGTCCTGTATTAGCAGACTGATATAGACGTCTTCAGCGCTGGCAAAGCGCACATGGTTTTACTGCAACAGATTAGCTCCACAAAACCTGTCAACTAAAGCAGCGGGGAACATCTCTCACAAAAACAGATCAAAAATGAAATCATGGAAAGTTATAAGGGAGCAGGGGAACTTAAGAATTGAGTACAATAATTTCCATGACTTTTCCAGCAACAAATTGGGGAATTTCAAGGTAGGACTATTCCAGTAGTTTAATTTTATTTTTAGCTCCAAATTCAAGTTCAAGTAGGCTACTTCAAACTCCTTGTATTGTTTAAAATTACAGGTGTAAGGAAACTGAAATGTATTTGTCATGGTATTTCATTACCAGATCATATTGTGAAGAAGCCCACTAGGCCATGTCATTTGTTGTCACTACATCAAGAATAATGAATATGAACAGCGTTGGGTGTTGCGCAATAGTCTATCCTGCACAATTATGCACAGTAGACTCGGTGTCCAATCCGAGGCACAAAGACATATGAAAACATGAACTCATTAACTCAATGCTTTCTGTGTTAAATCTAACGAGACCCTGCTGTAAAATCAACCAGACAACAACAGATTGTCGACATCAGTTCGCTAGGGATGTTAGATCCAACTTGGATCCAGGCACAGCCATCTTCACCGGCATAATGAATGAGACGTACAACATCTCTGGACATTCCTCGCAAACACCTTTTTATTTTCAGCACTCGGGCTGTTGTAGGACCGCATGCGCCACCACAACAGCTGTTCCTCACTTGACTGTCATTCAGACGATTCCTTCCTGGATCAGATGAGGATGTGTGAAATGATCACGGAGAAGCCTACGCAAACAGCTCAACACCACATGTGCATCCAGCAAGTATTAGAGGCTACACGATCATTGAATAACCACGTCAATGCCATTTTATGTCACACGATTTTGGACAAATCCATCAAGACGCCAACCATGAGAAAGGGTTACAGGTTTTAAATCAACCTGTGAATGTCATGGAATATAGACGCGGTATGTCACCCCTTTATATCTTCATATAATGAAACAAATGGTCAGATTATTATCGATGACTTATCAACAGCTCTAACAAGTTGTCCAGCGTAGGAAACCCTCCCTGGTGCCCTAGTTTATAGAAAGACCCATGTTTGACATGCACATTGTACACATCTCATATTTCATTGCACACTACCCTTACACAATTCTTCCAGTGAACTTCCCTGGTTTTCCAGAAATACTGGTTTGAATTTGGGGAAAGTTAACGGAAGTATGGGGAAGTTACCGCAACACTACGTGGGAACAAAATAGTTTTTATATACCTTGAGGCCGTTGTAGTAGAGACCGGACAGCTGTCCCTGGTAGGGACGTTTACGGTCATTACCGCCTATAGAGATGGTAGCCTGGGTGTTGAAGATGGTGAGCTGCCGGCCTGAGAGGAGAGGGGAGGGGGACAGCAGGGAGGACACCATTACAATGCACATTAATGGGTTGAAATTGATCCATTTAAGTAGTCTGCACTCATAATGTCCATAAGTTGGTTGTACTCAAATCGTTTAAGTACTCTGCACTTATAATATACTCAGTCATAACAGTCATTTGGGGAGAAGCACTGGGAGTCACCTCTATTAAGGTGTGATGCTGCACTGTATCTAGACGGCTGTATATTCAATGTGTTAATGTTTTAATTGCTTTTGTATGTAAATAAACCATCGAAAATAAGGTTTGTTAAGTGTGTTTGGAAAAGGTCTTTGTCTTATGAAAAGAAAAGAAGAGCAGAGCTCACCACACTTGCAATGCCCTGAACAATGCAATATAATCATGCAGTTGAATTATTTTGAACTTACCTTTGTATTGTAATATAATATGATCAAATGTAACTAATAGACTCTCGTACATGTCATGACATCCACGGTAAACGTCGTTACACGGGAGCTAAACGTCGCAGTCAGAACACATTGCTAAAGCATCATTTCTGAAATCAAATGTACAAATAACACTTGCCCGAATGCAGGGGACTCTTAATTGGAAATCACATTTCTACAACACACACACACACACACACACACACACACACACACACACACACACACACACACACACACACACACACACACACACACACACACACACACACACACACACACACACACACACACACACTGCAGGGTTATTGCGTTTGTCACATACACAATTCCAGTTAAAATAGATTGGGCATGAAATGACATGGAAAAGGAATATCACCGTAACATCAAAATAAAGATCATGTTGATTCATGCATGTGGTAACACTATGGGAATTCAGAAACCTTGGCTTTTTAGATGTTGTTAAAGGGACTTTATAATCATCTTAACAGGTTTAGGCAATGACTTTTAAACATAGTTTATAATGATTTTACGTCAAGCAGGAAACGTAGTATAGTAGAAAGTATTAGGAGCGTCATTCTCCTATACACCCCCTCCATTGTCATAAACGGTAGTGTGGCAGCGACTAGATAGTGAAGAGTAAAACACTGTTTGGAATGAAGGCAGACTATTTCATTCCAGAATGACTATTTCATTGCAGTCTATTTCAGTGCAGTATGCACAGTGATAGCTCTGCACAGCAACCAAGATGAGTCTAAAACAATAGGCACCAAATAAATGACAGTACAAAATATGCCCTCTGTTTCATTCGTCCTCAAATATGGCATGAGCTTTGAGCAAGACGCTCAATTCATAGTCTAAAGTTTTTTTTGTTGTTGTTGAAGAAAAGTACATGTTGTTTAACACCGATTGGCTGTACGATTGAGACTTATTTCTCAGATGTGTTCA